>NW_027285762.1:0-26572 GCF_040894005.1 Engystomops pustulosus | reverse complement strand
CAAGAACTGGGCCTGCTGTAATCTGCACCACATACAGGATGGAACAGGAATGTGTCAGGACCTGGGGGTAGGTGTTGGAGCCCATCACCTACAGCCTGCACCACATCGGCATCAAGAACTGGGCCTGCTGTAATCTGCTCCACATACAGGATGGAACAATAATGTGTCATCACCTGGGGGTAGGTGTCGGAGCCCATCACCTACAGCCTGCACCACATCGGCATCAAGAACTGGGCCTGCTGTAATCTGCTCCACATACAGGATGGAACAGGAATGTGTCAGGACCTGGGGGAAGTTGTTATAGCCCATCACCTTCAGCCTGCACCACATCGGCATCAAGAACTGGACCTGCTGTAATCTGATCCACATGCAGGATGGAACAGGAATGTGTCAGGTCCTGGGGGGAGGTGCCAAAGCCCATCACCTACAGCCTGCACCACATCGGCATCAAGAACTGGGCCTGCTGTAAACTGATCTGTATAACGGATGGGACAGGAAGTTCTTGGGACCTGGGGAGAGGTGTTGGAGCCCATTACCTACAGCCTGCACCACATCGGCATCAAGAACTGGGCCTGCTGTAAACTGATCTGTATAACGGATGGGACAAGAAGTTCTCAGGACCTGGGGAGAGGTGTTGGAGCCCATTACCTACAGCCTGCACCACATCGGCATCAAGAACTGGGCCTGCTGTAATCTGCACCACATACAGGATGGAACAGGAATGTGTCGGGGGAAGTTGTTATAGCCCATCACCTTCAGCCTGCACCACATCGGCATCAAGAACTGGACCTGCTGTAATCTGATCCACATGCAGGATGGAACAGGAATGTGTCAGGACCTGGGGGTAGGAATCTGAGCCCATCACCTACAGCCTGCACCACATCGGCATCAAGAACTGGACCTGCTGTAATCTGCTCCACATACAGGATGGAACAGGAATGTGTCAGGACCTGGGGGTAGGAATCTGAGCCCATCACCTACAGCCTGCACCACATCGGCATCAAGAACTGGACCTGCTGTAAACTGATCCACATGCAGGATGGAACAGGAATGTGTCAGGACCTGGGGGGAGGTGCCAGAGCCCATCACATACAGCCTGCACCACATCGGCATCAAGAACTGGGCCTGCTGTAAACTGATCTGTATAACGGATGGGACAGGAAGTTCTCAGGACCTGGGGGTAGGTGTTGGAGCCCATTACCTACAGCCTGCACCACATCGGCATCAAGAACTGGGCCTGCTGTAATCTGCACCACATACAGGATGGAACAGGAATGTGTCAGGACCTGGGGGTAGGTGTTGGAGCCCATCACCTACAGCCTGCACCACATCAGCATCAAGAACTGGGCCTGCTGTAATCTGCTCCACATACGGGATGGAACAGGAATGTGTCAGGACCTGGGGGAAATTGTTATAGCCCATCACCTTCAGCCTGCACCACATCGGCATCAAGAACTGGACCTGCTGTAATCTGATCCACATGCAGGATGGAACAGGAATGTGTCAGGACCTGGGGGGAGGTGCCAGAGCCCATCACCTACAGCCTGCACCACATCGGCATCAAGAACTGGGCCTGCTGTAATCTGCTCCACATACAGGATGGAACAGGAATGTGTCAGGACCTGGGGGTAGGAGTCGGAGCCCATCACCTACAGCCTGCACCACATCGGCATCAAGAACTGGACCTGCTGTAAACTGATCTGTATAACGGATGGGACAGGAAGGTCTCAGGACCTGGGGAGAGGTGTTAGAGCCCATCACCTACAGCCTGCACCACATCGGCATCAAGAACTGGGCCTGCTGTAATCTGCTCCACATACAGGATGGAACAGGAATGTGTCAGGACCTGGGAGGAGGTGCTGGAGCCCATCACCTACAGCCTGCACCACATCAGCATCAAGAACTGGACCTGCTGTAATCTGATCCACATGCAGGATGGAACAGGAATATGTCAGGACCTTGAGGGAGGTGCCGGAGCCCATCATCTACAGCCTGCACCACATCAGCATCAACAACTGGGCCTGCTGTAATCTGCTCCACATACAGGATGGAACAGGAATGTGTCAGGACCTGGGGGAAGTTGTTATAGCCCATCACCTTCAGCCTGCACCACATCGGCATCAAGAACTGGACCTGCTGTAATCTGATCCACATGCAGGATGGAACAGGAATGTGTCAGGACCTGGGAGGAGGTGCCAGAGCCCATCACCTTCAGCCTGCACCACATCGGCATCAAGAACTGGACCTGCTGTAATCTGATCCACATGCAGGATGGAACAGGAATGTGTCAGGTCCTGGGGGGAGGTGCCAAAGCCCATCACCTACAGCCTGCACCACATCGGCATCAAGAACTGGGCCTGCTGTAATCTGCTCCACATACAGGATGGAACAGGAATGTGTCAGGACCTGGGGGTAGGAGTCGGAGCCCATCACCTACAGCCTGCACCACATCGGCATCAAGAACTGGGCCTGCTGTAATCTGCTCCACATACAGGATGGAACAATAATGTGTCAGCACCTGGGGGTAGGTGTCGGAGCCCATCACCTACAGCCTGCACTACATCGGCATCAAGAACTGGGCCTGCTGTAATCTGCTCCACATACAGGATGGAACAGGAATGTGTCAGGACCTGGGGGTAGGTGTTGGAGCCCATCACCTACAGCCTGCACCACATCAGCATCAAGAACTGGGCCTGCTGTAATCTGCTCCACATACGGGATGGAACAGGAATGTGTCAGGACCTGGGGGAAATTGTTATAGCCCATCACCTTCAGCCTGCACCACATCGGCATCAAGAACTGGACCTGCTGTAATCTGATCCACATGCAGGATGGAACAGGAATGTGTCAGGACCTGGGGGGAGGTGCCAGAGCCCATCACCTACAGCCTGCACCACATCGGCATCAAGAACTGGGCCTGCTGTAATCTGCTCCACATACAGGATGAAACAGGAATGTGTCAGGACCTGGGGGTAGGAGTCGGAGCCCATCACCTACAGCCTGCACCACATCGGCATCAAGAACTGGGCCTGCTGTAATCTGCTCCACATACAGGATGGAACAGGAATGTGTCAGGACCTGGGAGGAGGTGCTGGAGCCCATCACCTACAGCCTGCACCACATCGGCATCAAGAACTGGACCTGCTGTAATCTGATCCACATGCAGGATGGAACAGGAATATGTCAGGACCTTGAGGGAGGTGCCGGAGCCCATCATCTACAGCCTGCACCACATCAGCATCAACAACTGGGCCTGCTGTAATCTGCTCCACATACAGGATGGAACAGGAATGTGTCAGGACCTGGGGGAAGTTGTTATAGCCCATCACCTTCAGCCTGCACCACATCGGCATCAAGAACTGGACCTGCTGTAATCTGATCCACATGCAGGATGGAACAGGAATGTGTCAGGACCTGGGAGGAGGTGCCAGAGCCCATCACCTTCAGCCTGCACCACATCGGCATCAAGAACTGGACCTGCTGTAATCTGATCCACGTGCAGGATGGAACAGGAATGTGTCAGGTCCTGGGGGGAGGTGCCAAAGCCCATCACCTACAGCCTGCACCACATCGGCATCAAGAACTGGGCCTGCTGTAATCTGCTCCACATACAGGATGGAACAGGACTGTGTCAGGACCTGGGGGTAGGAGTCGGAGCCCATCACCTACAGCCTGCACCACATCGGCATCAAGAACTGGGCCTGCTGTAATCTGCTCCACATACAGGATGGAACAATAATGTGTCAGCACCTGGGGGTAGGTGTCGGAGCCCATCACCTACAGCCTGCACTACATCGGCATCAAGAACTGAGCCTGCTGTAATCTGCTCCACATACAGGATGGAACAGGAATGTGTCAGGACCTGGGGAGAGGTGCCAGAGCCCATCACATACAGCCTGCACCACATCGACATCAAGAACTGGGCCTACTGTAAACTGATCTGTATAAGGGATGGGACAGGAAGTTCTTGGGACCTGGGGAGAGGTGTTGGAGCCCATTACCTACAGCCTGCACCACATCGGCATCAAGAACTGGGCCTGCTGTAAACTGATCTGTATAACGGATGGGACAAGAAGTTCTCAGGACCTGGGGAGAGGTGTTGGAGCCCATTACCTACAGCCTGCACCACATCGGCATCAAGAACTGGGCCTGCTGTAATCTGCACCACATACAGGATGGAACAGGAATGTGTCAGGACCTGGGGGTAGGTGTTGGAGCCCATCACCTACAGCCTGCACCACATCGGCATCAAGAACTGGGCCTGCTGTAATCTGCTCCACATACAGGATGGAACAATAATGTGTCAGGACCTGGGGGTAGGTGTCGGAGCCCATCACCTACAGCCTGCACCACATCGGCATCAAGAACTGGGCCTGCTGTAATCTGCTCCACATACAGGATGGAACAGGAATGTGTCAGGGGAAGTTGTTATAGCCCATCACCTTCAGCCTGCACCACATCGGCATCAAGAACTGGACCTGCTGTAATCTGATCCACATGCAGGATGGAACAGGAATGTGTCAGGACCTGGGGGTAGGAATCTGAGCCCATCACCTACAGCCTGCACCACATCGGCATCAAGAACTGGACCTGCTGTAATCTGCTCCACATACAGGATGGAACAGGAATGTGTCAGGACCTGGGGGTAGGAATCTGAGCCCATCACCTACAGCCTGCACCACATCGGCATCAAGAACTGGACCTGCTGTAAACTGATCCACATGCAGGATGGAACAGGAATGTGTCAGGACCTGGGGGGAGGTGCCAGAGCCCATCACATACAGCCTGCACCACATCGGCATCAAGAACTGGGCCTGCTGTAAACTGATCTGTATAACGGATGGGACAGGAAGGTCTCAGGACCTGGGGAGAGGTGTTAGAGCCCATCACCTACAGCCTGCACCACATCGGCATCAAGAACTGGGCCTGCTGTAATCTGCTCCACATACAGGATGGAACAGGAATGTGTCAGGACCTGGGAGGAGGTGCTGGAGCCCATCACCTACAGCCTGCACCACATCGGCATCAAGAACTGGACCTGCTGTAATCTGATCCACATGCAGGATGGAACAGGAATATGTCAGGACCTTGAGGGAGGTGCCGGAGCCCATCATCTACAGCCTGCACCACATCAGCATCAACAACTGGGCCTGCTGTAATCTGCTCCACATACAGGATGGAACAGGAATGTGTCAGGACCTGGGGGTAGGAGTCGGAGCCCATCACCTACAGCCTGCACCACATCGGCATCAAGAACTGGACCTGCTGTAATCTGATCTGTATAACGGATGGGACAGTAATGTGTCAGGACCTGGGGGGAGGTGCCGGAGCCCATCACCTACAGCCTGCACCACATCGGCATCAAGAACTGGACCTGCTGTAATCTGATCCACATGCAGGATGGAACAGGAATGTGTCAGGACCTGGGGGGAGGTGCCAGAGCCCATTACCTACAGCCTGCACCACATCGGCATCAAGAACTGGGCCTGCTGTAATCTGATCTGTATAACAGATGGAACAATAATGTGTCAGGACCTGGGAGGAGGTGCCGGAGCCCATCACCTACAGCCTGCACCAAATCGGCATCAAGAACTGGACCTGCTGTAATCTGATCCACATGCAGGATGGAACAGGAATGTGTCAGGACCTGGGGGGAGGTGCCAGAGCCCATCACCTACAGCCTGCACCACATCGGCATCAAGAACTGGGCCTGCTGTAATCTGCTCCACATACTGGATGGAACAGGAATGTGTCAGGACCTGGGGGAAGTTGTTATAGCCCATCACCTTCAGCCTGCACCACATCGCCATCAAGAACTGGACCTGCTGTATTCTGATCTGTATACAGGATGGGACAGGAAGGTGTCGGGACCTGAGGGAAGTGCCGAAGCCCATCACCTACTGTCTGCACCACGTTGGCATCTAGAACTGGACCTGCTGTAATCTGATCTGTATACAAGAAGGTGTCAGGGCCTGGATGGAGGTGCTATAGCCCCATCGCCTGCTGCATGCACCACATCAACCTCAAGACAGGAACTGCTGTAATCTGATCCGTGTACAGGATGGGACAGGAAGGTGTCAGGACCTGGGGGGAGGTGTCAGAGTCCATCACCTACAGTCTGCACTACATTGGCATCAAGAACAGGACCTGCTGTAATCTGATCTGTATACAGGTAGGTGTCAGGACCTGGGGAGGTGTTATAGCCCCATCCCCTGCTGTCTGCACCACATCAACGTCAAGAACAGGACTTTTTGTAATCTGAGCCATCAATGCAATAGGACAGGAAGGTGTTGGAGCCCATCATCTAAAGTCAGCACCAAATCGACCTCAAAAATGGGGCCTGTCATAATATGAGCCATTTATGAAGTGTCACAGGAAAGTGTCAGGGCACCTGGTGGGGGGGGGGGGGGAGGTGTAGGTGCAGAATCCCATCACCTACAGTCTACACCACTTTGACCTCAGGAAGTCCTGTCGTAATCCGAGCCATCTATGGGATGCAACAGGAAGCTGCCGGGATGGGGGGTGGAATGGTGTCGGAGCCCATCGCCTACGGTCTACACTACATTGACCTTGAGTCTTCTGCTCGTGTTCTGCTCTGACAGCTCCAAGATCCTCTGTAATAAGAATTTTGCTATAAATTTGAGCCTGAATGTGGGATTTCTGAGCGATTATCAGAATATTGCAAATATTTATGAACACAACCACAGGATGAAAAGCTCGTTATCTGTGACACCAGTATCAGGAGATGTCCAGCTACAAGGGAAGGAAGGGCTGGTCATCTGTGACACCAGTATCAGGAGATGTCCAGCTACAGGGGAAGGAAGGGCTGGTCATCTGTGACACCAGTATCAGGAGATGTCCAGCTACAAGGGAAGGCAGGGCTGGTCATCAGTGACACCAGTATCAGGAGATGTCCAGCTACAAGGGAAGGAAGGGCTGGTCATCTGTGACACCAGTATCAGGAGATGTCCAGCTACAAGGGAAGGAAGGGCTGGTCATCTGTGACACCAGTATCAGGAGATGTCCAGCTACAGGGGAAGGAAGGGCTGGTCATCTGTGACACCAGTATCAGGAGATGTCCAGCTACAAGGGAAGGAAGGGCTGGTCATCTGTGTCACCAGTATAAGGAGATGTCCAGCTACAAGGGAAGGGAGGGCTGGTCATCTGTGACACCAGTATCAGGAGATGTCCAGCTACAGGGGAAGGAAGGGCTGGTCATCTGTGACACCAGTATCAGGAGATGTCCAGCTACAAGGGAAGGCAGGGCTGGTCATCAGTGACACCAGTATCAGGAGATGTCCAGCTACAAGGGAAGGAAGGACTGGTCATCTGTGACACCAGTATCAGGAGATGTCCAGCTACAAGGGAAGGAAGGGCTGGTCATCTGTGACACCAGTATCAGGAGATGTCCAGCTACAGGGGAAGGAAGGGCTGGTCATCTGTGACACCAGTATCAGGAGATGTCCAGCTACAAGGGAAGGCAGGGCTGGTCATCAGTGACACCAGTATCAGGAGATGTCCAGCTACAAGGGAAGGAAGGGCTGGTCATCTGTGACACCAGTATCAGGAGATGTCCAGCTACAAGGGAAGGAAGGGCTGGTCATCTGTGACACCAGTATCAGGAGATGTCCAGCTACAGGGGAAGGAAGGGCTGGTCATCTGTGACACCAGTATAAGGAGATGTCCAGCTACAAGGGAAGGAAGGGCTAATAGCTTAAGGACAATGTTGCCCCCTCTGTGGGCAGGATCTGGTATTACAGCTCATCCCACACATAGATGCGACCTGCCTGGAGTTGTCTCCTCCTGCAGCCTTTACCCTCCCCCCGTGATGGCGCCCTGCAAAAACCAGTCCGTGTGCAGTTTTTTGGGGCATTTTTTATTATTATTTATTTTTGTAAATCACAGAAAATGGCAGGAAAACACAAGATAAAAAAAATCGACAACCTGACAAAAACTTATGCGAGAGGGGGGCGGAGACACAAAACAGACACAAACCGCAAACAAGCCTCCCCCTGTCCTGGTGCCGGGGTCCTGTCACTGCCCACCCCATATTGCCACCATGATGGCGGACCCCCCAGCGCCCCGCTCCTCTTGCCTGCAGACATATTATACATGAAGAATAGGGACATATACGGGATCGCTCGCAGGACATGCACTCACCATTCCCTCCTAATACACAGACATCAGGACTGTAGCTACCACCCCCTCCTAATACACAGACATCACATCAACCTCTCGCTCTCATATAGAAGGAGCATCAGATCTGGGGGATAGTCGGGTGGGGTGGGGGGATGAGGGTGGGGGGATGAGTGTGGGGGGGGGGGGGTATTACACAAATGAGACTTCACTATGAGAGATGCTCTGCAGGTCTCCCTGGAAGTCTAGGGGTAACCAGGGACCTATTATTGCCCCTCAGCAGACACATTGTGACCACAGCCCTGGTGCCCTCCAGAATCCCCGCTGCGCCCCCTCTACAGGTTATTGCAGCCCCACCCGCGGGTCTCCACCTTCCCTTCCTAATCCCGCTTTGCCCTCCTTCAGTACTAGAATTGCCAGCAGTGAAGGGGTTAGCTGTTGCGGATTCCGTCGCGTTCCCTTTCTCCGTTACAATCCTCTCTCCCCCTCCGACATAACATCGAAAGGAAAACAGAAAGAAAAAAAAACTTCTCTGCGTCTATTTATATTTATATATAATATATATATATATTTATAATTGTACAGAACAGGGGGAGAGAAATGAGCCGAAAAAGAACCAAAGTGGAGTCTGGAGGAGAAGGCTGGAGCGGGGCGCAGCGGGCGTGGCCATTCTTCCATCCTGTGGTGCGCGAGATCGGGGGAGGTTTGTTTCTATGTTGTTTGTTTTTCTTTGTTGGGGTCGGGAGGTCGAAGGTCGGAGAGGGTCCAGGTCTGGGAGATGCGTCTCTGGGAATTTAATAATAAGACTCCTTTTCTACCCAACCTGTAAAAAAACAAAAACACTGCGGTCACGACCGATCCAGGAGACGGGGAGATCCACGCACCCACCTCCCGGAGACACCCATGACCCGCTCTCACCTCCTGGGTGTCTTCTAAGGATAAGTTTTCGGATCTCATCGTATACAAAGATGAGGAAGCTGTATGGGAAGGCACAGAACCACCAGCTGGGCCTATGGGAGGAGACGAGAGATGCGTCAGAGATTGGACCCTACTAACCCTCCCGATCCCACTGCTGGTGACATAATGGAGGCCATAATAGTCGTTTCCCAGAGGCCTCTAGGGTTCTAATATTACAGAAGTATAACCAGGCGACGTCCCCCTCTGCAGGAACCTCTAGAACTTTCTACAGGATTGAAGGTTAATGAGTCTTCTCCTCGGGAGGTACAGGACGTCCACCCTCTCGCTCACTTACTTTAATGGGTACATTCTCAGTGCGATGTCCATCCCAGGGCAGTAGGACAGGAACGCTGCCAGAGCCGTCTCCTCAAATAGACCGAAAATGAGGATCTTATTCCTGTATTAAAGAGGAGACAGTCAGCAAGTCCATCCGATACACGTGTGGTTGTGTCCAGGAGGCGGTGGGGTCACTTACTTCATGCCCTGCTGGAACACAGAGTTCCTTCTGGTTTTGCAGATGATGACGTCGGCCCATTGTACGACCACAATACTGACGAAAAAGGCCGTGTGACAGGTGAACTCCACGATCTTACGCTGCTCGTACGTCTACAGGAGAAAACAGAAGGGTCTGTGACTCCACTGACCGACCCTGCCCTGGGGGGGGATGCCCCATGGAAATGGTGACCCAAGGCGTGTGAAGGAGGCCACTCACCCACTGCTGCCCGTAGCTGTCCTCCAGGTCATTGACCGTTCTGTCATCCCAATTCAACCGAATTCCAACCAAGTGTGATGGCAAGAAACCGTTCTCTGCCAGGATGACAAAGTAGGAGAAGAAGCCTCCAAGAGCCTGGATCATACCTGACACGACAAACGGGATAAGAGATTGAAGGAGGACCTAGACCTAGGCTCTTCTATCCTCCATGTTAGGTTGTCGTCTTCTGTATCCTCCAATATATAATATATGCAGCCCAATTGGTGGCGCTGCTATATACGATCCCAGCACTCACCAATCTGCCCATACGCCATGCTGATCAGTCGCTCATTCACCAGTTTGTCGGTGCGGGGGTTTCTTGGTTGCCTCTTCATGATGTCACTCTCCGCAGCTTCGTAGGCCAAGGAGATGGCGGGAACCTGCAGAAGAGGATAGTTATGCACAAGGGCGTATGTCTGAGAACCTCTCTTCTAAGGATCATTATACAACCGTTCCATTTCTCACCATGTCAGTGCCCAGATCAATGCACAGGATGGTGATGGTGCCCAAGGGCAGTGGGATGTTGGCCATGATGAAGAGCAGGAAAGGGGTGATCTCGGGAATGTTACTGGTCAGGGTGTAGGCAATGGACTTCTTCAGGTTATCAAAGATAAGGCGACCTGCGGACAGAGAGATATTACATATCCATGTTCTTAATGTGGGCCCTCACCAGCCCCGGGCTTGTCCCTTCTTACCCTCTTCTACCCCAGTGACAATAGAAGCGAAGTTATCGTCCAGCAGGATCATATCAGCCGCTTGCTTGGAGACATCAGAGCCAGCAATCCCCATGGCCACTCCAATATCGGCCTTCTTCAGAGCTGGGGAGTCATTGACACCATCACCAGTTACCGCCACGATGGCCCCCTGGAGAGAGGAGAGGAGAGGGAAGACCACGTCCATTACCCATCAGATATGTGCACTGAGAGTCCTAAGAGCACTAGAGAGGACCAATGGGGCCCTAAGTCACCAAATATTAATCTGATGTAGATTAATGGAGGAATATGTTTCTCTTCCAGTTATGAACGCTAGAGAAAACTGACACCAGTAATCCTACACATAACATCTGCTGGTGGCAGATTCCCGGGATCCCGGGTGGGGCGCCCTCACCTGGCGCTGGCAGCCTTCTACAATGATCAGCTTCTGTTGTGGGGATGTACGGGCAAAGACAATCTCTGTGTGGTTCTGAAGAATCTCGTCTATCTGCTCGGTGCTCAGGTCCTTCAGGTCGGTGCCGTGAATTACACAGGCCTTGGCATCCCTGGGCAGACATAGAAGGGTCGTTACTTTCCCTAACACAACACTCAATATCAAGTCATTCCAGCAATGGGCACAGAGATCCATCACAAAGAGTCTACAGCACCACAGAACTTCCAGGGCCGTGCCGGACTTTACCTTGGGTTCACCTGGGAGACTGGGATGTTGAGTCGGGCTGCGATATCTTCCACAGTCTCATTACCCTCGGAGATGATGCCCACACCCTTGGCAATGGCTTTGGCTGTGATTGGATGATCTCCAGTCACCATGATTACCTAGAAGAAAAAAAGAGTCTGGTTACCACCAAGACGGGATTCAATCAATTGTATCAATGAAAAGTGCACAAGAGTAAATCAGTGTCACTGAGTCAGGAGATCAGGTGGATGGGGTCCTGTCAGGAGATCAGCGGATGGGGTCCTGTCGGGAGATCAGGTGGATGGAGTCCTGTCGGGAGATCAGGTGGATGGAGCCCCGTCAGGAGATCAGGTGGATGGAGTCCTGTCAGGAGATCAGGCGGATGGGGTCCTGTCAGGAGATCAGGCGGATGGAGCCCCGTCAGGAGATCAGGCGGATGGAGTCCTGTCGGGAGATCAGGCGGATGGGGTCCTGTCGGGAGATCAGGCGGATGGAGCCCTGTCGGGAGATCAGGTGGATGGGGTCCTGTCAGGAGATCAGGTGGATAGGTTCCTGTCAGGAGATCAGGCGGATGGAGCCCTGTCAGGAGATCAGGCGGATGGAGTCCTGTCAGGAGATCAGGCGGATAGGTTCCTGTCGGGAGATCAGGCGGATGGAGTCCTGTCGGGAGATCAGGCGGATGGGGTCCTGTCGGGAGATCAGGCGGATGGGGTCCTGTCGGGAGATCAGGCGGATGGGTTCCTGTCGGGAGATCAGGCGGATGGAGTCCTGTCGGGAGATCAGGCGGATGGAGCCCTGTCGGGAGATCAGGCGGATGGAGCCCTGTCGGGAGATCAGGCGGATGGGGCCCTGTCGGGAGATCAGGCGGATGGGGCCCTGTCGGGAGATCAGGCGGATGGGGCCCTGTCGGGAGATCAGGCGGATGGAGCCCTGTCGGGAGATCAGGCGGATGGAGCCCTGTCGGGAGATCAGGCGGATGGGGTCCTGTCAGGAGATCAGCGGATGGAGTCCTGTGCAGGAGATCAGGCGGATGGGGTCCTGTCAGGAGATCAGGCGGATGGAGCCCTGTCAGGAGATCAGGCGGATGGGGTCCTGTCAGGAGATCAGGCGGATGGAGTCCTGTCAGGAGATCAGGTGGATGGAGCCCTGTCAGGAGATCAGGTGGATGGGGTCCTGTCAGGAGATCAGGTGGATGGGGTCCTGTCAGGATAGTGGTATATATAGTAGCCGCCGCTCCTCAGTTCCAGTCTGTGATATTCCCGGCTCTCCATCTTCTTATCACATAGATGTCACCTCTCTGTCCTCAGCTGATAAATCTTCAGGGGGAAAATTTTCCCTCCAAAATTGATGGAGATTCCCTCTGGGAAGATTTACTCAGCAACAGTTGCTGATTGGTTGAGCTTTTTGACCTATTGAGACCTGTTGCTGGGGGAAGTTTGGAATCTGCCTAGTTACTGGCAGGTGATTGGTTCCAGCTCTGAGGTGCAGGAAGCCTTCAGGAGCGCTGGACTGATGCCCCTTCATTAGTTGGGAGAGGTAAGTCGTACGAGGACGGTCAGTGGATGAGTGTTTAGGACTTTGATATCTTCATTTAAGGAACCACGGAACCCGCTCCAGGTTCTTATGGACTGGTGAGTCCTGTCACATGCAGGTCTTATATATCTCTGAGCCTATAGAAGGTCCCTGTCATCAGCTCTGATCCCTCCCGTGGTCCCTATAAGGTCCCCCTCTCACCTTGATCCCGGCGCTCCTGCACTTGCCCACTGCGTCTGGTACAGCTGCTCGGGGAGGGTCAATCATGGACATGAGTCCTACAAAGCAAAGGTTCTCTGTGCTGAAGTTAAGGTCCTCGGTGTCAAAGGCAAAGCCCTTGGGGTGCAGCTCCTCGGGGAAGTAGTAATGGCAGAATCCTGCGGAGGTGGACACACACGTTAGCAGAGTAGGAGCGTCTCTCCGGCTGGTCTCCCGCCCCCATCATGTAGGTGCACCTTACCCAGCACCCGCTCTCCCAGTCCCCCCAGCTCCAGGTACGCGTTCTGGAAGGCCTCCTTCAGCTCATCGTCCAGGGGCTGCTCCTTGCCCTGGATTAAGATGGTGGAGCAGACATCCAGGATCCTCTCTGGGGCGCCCTTCATCACCAGCAGGTAGCGGTTATCATTGGGGTCTTCATTTTCATGGATGGAAAGCTGCGGAGGAAGAGGGGAGACACCTCAATATATGTACTAGAGCCGCAGCTCAATATATGTACTAGAGCCGCACCTCAATATATGTACTAGAGCCGCACCTCAATATATGTACTAGAGCCGCACCTCAATATATGTACTAGAGCCGCACCTCAATATATGTACTAGAGCCGCACCTCAATATATGTACTAGAGCCGCACCTCAATATATGTCCTAGAGCCGCACCTCAATATATGTACTAGAGCCCCACCTCAATATATGTACTAGAGCCGCACCTCAATATATGTACTAGAGCCCCACCTCAATATATGTACTAGAGCCGCACCTCAATATATGTCCTAGAGCCGCACCTCAATATATATACTAGAGCCGCACCTCAATATATGTCCTAGAGCCCCACCTCAATATATGTACTAGAGCCCCACCTCAATATATGTACTAGAGCCCCACCTCATTATATGTACTAGAGCCGCACCTCAATATATGTACTAGAGCCGCACCTCAATATATGTACTAGAGCCGCACCTCAATATATGTACTAGAGCCGCACCTCAATATATGTCCTAGAGCCGCACCTCAATATATGTCCTAGAGCCGCACCTCAATATATGTACTAGAGCCCCACCTCAATATATATACTAGAGCCCCACCTCAATATATGTACTAGAGCCGCACCTCAATATATGTACTAGAGCCCCACCTCAATATATGTCCTAGAGCCGCACCTCAATATATGTACTAGAGCCGCACCTCAATATATGTCCTAGAGCCGCACCTCAATATATGTACTAGAGCCCCACCTCAATATATGTCCTAGAGCCGCACCTCAATATATATACTAGAGCCGCACCTCAATATGTGTACTAGAGCCGCACCTCAATATATGTACTAGAGCCGCACCTCATTATATGTACTAGAGCCGCACCTCATTATACTAGAGCCTCATTATACTATGTACTAGAGCCCCACCTCAATATATGTCCTAGAGCCGCACCTCAATATATATACTAGAGCCGCACCTCAATATGTGTACTAGAGCCGCACCTCAATATATGTACTAGAGCCGCACCTCATTATATGTACTAGAGCCCCACCTCAATATATGTACTAGAGCCGCACCTCAATATATGTACTAGAGCCGCACCTCAATATATGTACTAGAGCCGCACCTCAATATATGTACTAGAGCCCCACCTCAATATATGTACTAGAGCCCCACCTCAATATATGTACTAGAGCCCCACCTCAATATATATGTACTAGAGCCGCACCTCATTATATGTACTAGAGCCGCACCTCAATATATGTACTAGAGCCGCACCTCAATATATGTACTAGAGCCGCACCTCAATATATGTACTAGAGCCCCACCTCAATATATGTACTAGAGCCGCACCTCAATATATGTACTAGAGCCGCAACTCAATATATGTACTAGAGCCGCAACTCAATATATGTACTAGAGCCGCACCTCAATATATGTACTAGAGCCGCACCTCAATATATGTACTAGAGCCGCACCTCAATATGTACTAGAGCCGAACCTCAATATATGTCCTAGAGCCGAACCTCAATATATGTACTAGAGCCCCACCTCAATATATGTACTAGAGCCCCACCTCAATATATGTACTAGAGCCCCACCTCAATATATGTACTAGAGCCCCACCTCAATATATGTACTAGAGCCGCACCTCAATATATGTACTAGAGCCGCACCTCAATATATGTACTAGAGCCGCACCTCAATATATGTACTAGAGCCGCACCTCAATATATGTACTAGAGCCCCACCTCAATATATGTACTAGAGCCCCACCTCAATATATGTACTAGAGCCCCACCTCAATATATGTACTAGAGCCGCACCTCAATATATGTCCTAGAGCCGCACCTCAATATATGTACTAGAGCCCCACCTCATTATATGTACTAGAGCCCCACCTCAATATATGTACTAGAGCCCCACCTCAATATATGTACTAGAGCCGCACCTCAATATATGTACTAGAGCCGCACCTCAATATATGTACTAGAGCCGCACCTCAATATATGTACTAGAGCCGCACCTCAATATATGTACTAGAGCCGCACCTCAATATATATACTAGAGCCCCACCTCAATATATGTACTAGAGCCCCACCTCAATATATGTACTAGAGCCCCACCTCAATATATGTACTAGAGCCGCACCTCAATATATGTACTAGAGCCGCACCTCAATATATGTACTAGAGCCCCACCTCAATATATGTACTAGAGCCGCACCTCAATATATGTACTAGAGCCGCAACTCAATATATGTACTAGAGCCGCACCTCAATATATGTACTAGAGCCCCACCTCAATATATGTACTAGAGCCGCACCTCAATATATGTACTAGAGCCGCAACTCAATATATGTACTAGAGCCGCACCTCAATATATGTACTAGAGCCGCACCTCAATATATGTACTAGAGCCGCACCTCAATATATGTACTAGAGCCGCACCTCAATATGTACTAGAGCCGAACCTCAATATATGTCCTAGAGCCGAACCTCAATATATGTACTAGAGCCCCACCTCAATATATGTACTAGAGCCCCACCTCAATATATGTACTAGAGCCCCACCTCAATATATGTACTAGAGCCCCACCTCAATATATGTACTAGAGCCGCACCTCAATATATGTACTAGAGCCCCACCTCAATATATGTACTAGAGCCCCACCTCAATATATGTACTAGAGCCGCACCTCAATATATGTCCTAGAGCCGCACCTCAATATATGTACTAGAGCCCCACCTCATTATATGTACTAGAGCCCCACCTCAATATATGTACTAGAGCCCCACCTCAATATATGTACTAGAGCCGCACCTCAATATATGTACTAGAGCCGCACCTCAATATATGTACTAGAGCCGCACCTCAATATATGTACTAGAGCCGCACCTCAATATATGTACTAGAGCCGCACCTCAATATATGTACTAGAGCCGCACCTCAATATATATACTAGAGCCCCACCTCAATATATGTACTAGAGCCGCACCTCAATATATGTACTAGAGCCCCACCTCAATATATGTACTAGAGCCGCACCTCAATATATGTACTAGAGCCGCACCTCAATATATGTACTAGAGCCGCACCTCATTATACTAGAGCCTCATTATACTATGTACTAGAGCCCCACCTCAATATATGTACTAGAGCCGCACCTCAATATATGTACTAGAGCCGCACCTCAATATATATACTAGAGCCGCACCTCAATATATATACTAGAGCCGCACCTATAGGAACCCACCTCCCTTATAGTACACCCGCCTGACCAGTGTCAATGGGGCACATTTACTAAGGTCCGCAGCCGCGAATCCGTCGGGTTTTTCCCGAATATTTCCACTTTGCGCTGTATTTCACAGGATTGTGGCGCACACGAACGATTTTTGGCACGACTTTCACGCGACAGAAATCGGGGGCGTGGCCACCGGACAACCCGAAGGATTCGGAAAAAACGAGGAATTTAAAAAGCCATTTGTGTCGCACGATCAAGCACTCACATACACCAGAAAAAAGCAGGTGAACAGCAGCGACACCTGGTGAATATCGGCGCACGGACCTTAGTGAATCCCGGCAGAACCCAAATCAGCGTCGGAGAACTGGACTGGACCGGGTAAGTAAATGTGCCCCAATATCCAGACACTGGGGCAGATTTACTTACCCGGCCTATTCGCGATCCAGCGGCGCGTTCTCTGAACAGGATTCGGGTCCGGACGGGATTTATGGAGGTAGTTCCTCCGCCGTCCACCAGGTGGCGCTGCACCGAGGCCGGCTGAGTGCAGGTAAGCGCGTCCCGAGCGACACATTTTCCGTTTTTAAATGCGGCGGTTTTCGCTCGGCCACGCCCCCAGATTTCCGTAGCGTGCACGCCAGCGCCGATGCGCCACAATTTGATCGCATGCGCCAAAATCCCGGGGCAGTTCAGGTACAATCGGCGCAAATCGGAAATATTCGGGTAACACATCGGGAAAACGTGAATCGGGCCCTTAGTAAATGACCCCCATTATCTGCAGGCTCCTCTGATTTCTCAGAGCTGGTGGCCAGAGACTGGCTGCTATCATGGCACCCATACATGTCACCCATACATGTCACCCATACATGGCACCCACACATGTCACCCATACATGTCACCCATACATGTCACCCATACATGTCACCCATACATGGCACCCACACATGGCACCCACACATGGCACCCACACATGGCACCCATACATGTCACCCATACATGTCACCCACACATGGCACCCATACATGTCACCCATACATGGCACCCATACATGGCACCCACACATGGCACCCACACATGTCACCCATACATGTCACCCATACATGGCACCCATACATGGCACCCACACATGGCACCCATACATGTCATCCACTGATGAATCCCTCCTGCACTGATTGACCTCCCCCCTGCACTGATGGATCTCCCCCTGCACTGATGGATCTCCCCCCTGCACTGATGGATCTTCCCCCTGCACTGATGGATCTCCCCCCTGCACTGATGGATCTCCCCCCTGCACTGATGGATCCCCCTGCACTGATGGATCTCCCCCCTGCACTGATGGATCTCCCCCCTGCACTGATGGATCTCCCCCCTGCACTGATGGATCTCCCCCCTGCACTGATGGATCTCCCCCTGCACTGATGGATCTCCCCCCTGCACTGATGGATCCCCCTGCACTGATGGATCTCCCCCCTGCACTGATGGATCTCCCCCCTGCACTGATGGATCCCCCTGCACTGATGGATCTCCTCCCTGCACTGATGGATCCCCCTGCACTGATGGATCTCCCCCCTGCACTGATGGATCCCCCTGCACTGATGGATCTCCCCCCTGCACTGATGGATCTCCCCCTGCACTGATGGATCTCCCCCCTGCACTGATGGATCTCCCCCCTGCACTGATGGATCTCCCCCCTGCACTGATGGATCCCCCTGCACTGATGGATCTCCCCCCTGCACTGATGGATCCCCCTGCACTGATGGATCCCCCTGCACTGATGGATCTCCCCCTGCACTGATGGATCTCCCCCTGCACTGATGGATCTCCCCCCTGCACTGATGGATCTCCCCCTGCACTGATGGATCTCCCCCCTGCCCTTATGGTTTCCCCCCTGCACTGATGGATCCCCCTGAACTGATGGATCTCCCCCCTGCACTGATGAATCCCTCCTGCACTGATTGATCTCCCCCCTGCACTGATGAATGCCCCCTGTAATGATGGATCTCCTCCTGCACTGATGGATCCCCCCTGCACTGATGGATCTCCCCCCTGCACTGATGGATCTCCCCCCTGCACTGATGGATCTCCCCCCTGCACTGATGAATCCCTCCTGCACTGATGGATCTCCCCCCTGCACTGATGGATCTCCCCCTGCACTGATGGATCTCCCCCCTGCACTGATGGATCTCCCCCTGCACTGATGGATCTCCCCCTGCACTGATGGATCTCCCCCTGCACTGATGGATCTCCCCCCTGCACTGATGGATCCCCCCTGCACTGATGGATCTCCCCCCTGCACTGATGGATCTCCCCCCTGCACTGATGGATCTCCCCCTGCACTGATGAATCCCTCCTGCACTGATGGATCTCCCCCCTGCACTGATGGATCTCCCCTGCACTGATGGATCTCCTCCCTGCACTGATGGATCTTCCCCTGCACTGATGGATCTCCCCCTGCACTGATGGATCTCCTCCCTGCACTGATGGATCTCCCCCTGCACTGATGGATCTCCCCTGCACTGATGGATCTCCCCCTGTACTGATTGATCTCCCCTGCACTGATGGATCCCCCTTGATGGATCTCCCCCCTGCACTGATGGATCTCCCCTGCACTGACGGATCTCCCCCCTGCACTGATGAATCCCTCCTGCACTGATGGATCTCCCCCCTGCACTGATGGATCTCCCCTGCACTGATGGATCTCCCCCTGCACTGATGGATCTCCTCCCTGCACTGATGGATCTCCCCTGCACTGATGGATCTCCCCCTGCACTGATGGATCTCCCCTGCACTGATGGATCTCCCCCCTGCACTGATGAATCCCCCCTGTAATGATGGATCTCCTCCTGCACTGATGGATCCCCCCCTGCACTGATGGATCTCCCCCCTGCACTGATGGATTTCCCCCTGCACTGATGGATCTCCCCCCTGCACTGATGAATCCCCCCTGTAATGATGGATCTCCTCCTGCACTGATGGATCCCCCCCTGCACTGATGGATCTCCCCCCTGCACTGATGGATCTCCCCCCTGCACTGATGAATCCCTCCTGCACTGATGGATCTCCCCCCTGCACTGATGGATCTCCCCCTGTACTGATGGATCTCCCCCCTGCACTGATGAATCCCTCCTGCACTGATGGATCTCCCCCTGCACTGATGGATCTCCCCCCTGCACTGATGAATCCCTCATGCACTGATGGATCTCCCCCTGTACTGATGGATCTCCCCCCTGCACTGATGAATCCCTCCTGCACTGATGGATCTCCCCCTGCACTGATGGATCTCCCCCCTGCACTGATGAATCCCTCATGCACTGATGGATCTCCCCCTGTACTGATGGATCTCCCCCCTGCACTGACGGATCTCCCCCCTGCACTGATGAATCCCTCCTGCACTGATGGATCTCCCCCTGCACTGATGGATCTCCCCCCTGCACTGATGGATCTCCTCCCTGCACTGATGGATCTCCCCTGCACTGATGGATCTCCCCCTGTACTGATTGATCTCCCCTGCACTGATGGATCCCCCTTGATGGATCTCCCCCCTGCACTGATGGATCTCCCCCCTGCACTGATGAATCCCTCCTGCACTGATGGATCTCCCCTGCACTGATGGATCTCCCCCTGCACTGATGGATCTCCTCCCTGCACTGATGGATCTCCCCTGCACTGATGGATCCCCCTGCACTGATGGATCTCCCCCCTGCACTGATGGATCTCCCCTATACTGATGGATCTCCCCCCTGCACTGATGGATCCCCCCCCTGCACTGATGGATCTCCCCCCTGCACTGATGCATCCCCCCTGCACTGATGGATCTCCCCCTGCACTGATGGATCTCCCCCTGCACTGATGGATCTCCCCTGCACTGATGGATCCCCCTTGATGGATCTCGCCCTGCACTGATGGATCGCCCCCTGCACTGATGGATACCCCCTTCCCCCAGAACTGATGGATCTCCCCTGCACTGATTGATCTCCCCTGTACTGATGGATCTCCCCTGCACTGATTGATCTCCCCTGTACTGATGGATCTCCCCTGCACTGATGGATCTCCCCTGCACTGATGGATCGCCCCTGCACTGATGGATCGCCCCCTACACTGATGGATCTCCCCTGCACTGATGGATCTCCCCTGCACTGATGGATCGCCCCCTACACTGATGGATCCCCCCCCCCCGAACTGATGGATCTCCCCTGTACTGATGGATCTCCCCTGTACTGATGGATCCCCCCTTGTACTGATGGATCCCCCCCTTGTACTGATGGATCCCCCCCCTGCACTGATGGATCTCCCCCCTGCACTGATGGATCTCCCCCTGCACTGATGAATCTCCCCCCTGCACTGATGGATCTCCCCCTGCACTGATGGATCTCCCCCTGCACTGATGGATCTCCCCTGCACTGATGGATCTCCCCTGCACTGATGGATCTCCCCTGCACTGATGGATCCCCCTTGATGGATCTCGCCCTGCACTGATGGATCGCCCCCTGCACTGATGGATACCACCCCCCCCCCAGAACTGATGGATCCCCCTTGATGGATCTCGCCCTGCACTGATGGATCTCGCCCTGCACTGATGGATCTCCCCTGCACTGATGGATCTCCCCTGCACTGATGGATCTCCCCTGCACTGATGGATCTCCCCTGCACTGATGGATCGCCCCCTACACTGATGGATCCCCCCCCCCGAACTGATGGATCTCCCCTGTACTGATGGATCTCCCCTGTACTGATGGATCCCCCCTTGTACTGATGGATCCCCCCCTTGTACTGTTGGATCTCCCCCTGCACTGTTGGATCTCCCCCTGCACTGATGGATCCCCCCTGCACTGATGGATCTCCCCCTGCACTGATGGATCTCCCCTATACTGATGGATCTCCCCTGCACTGATGGATCCCCCCCTGCACTGATGGATCCCCCCCTGCACTGATGGATCTCCCCCCTTCTACTGATGGATTTTCCCCCTGCATTGATAGATCTAGTCACACATGCACTGATGGATCTCCCCTGCACTGATGGATCTCCCCTGCACTGATGGATCTCCCCTATACTGATGGATCTCCCCTATACTGATGGATCTCCCTTGCACTGATGGATCCCCCCTGCACTGATGGATCCCCCCCTGCACTGATGGATCTCCCTTGCACTGATGCATCCCCCCTGCACTGATGGATTTTCCCCTGCACTGATGCATCCCCCCTGCACTGATGGATCTCCCCTGCACTGATGGATCTCCCCCTGCACTGATGGATCTCCCCTATACTGATGGATTTTCCCCTGCACTGATGGATCCCCCCTGCACTGATGGATCTCCCCCCTGCACTGATGGATCTCCCCTGCACTGATGGATCTCCCCTGCACTGATGGATCTCCCCCCTGCACTGATGGATCTCCCCTGCACTGATGGATCTCCCCCTGCACTGATGGATCTCCCCTATACTGATGGATTTTCCCCTGCACTGATGGATCTCCCCTGCACTGATGGATCTCCCCCTGCACTGATGGATCTCCCCTATACTGATGGATCTCCCCCTGCACTGATGGATCTCCCCCTGCACTGATGGATCTCCCCTATACTGATGGATCCCCCCTGCACTGATGGATCTCCCCCCTGCACTGATGGATCTCCCCCCTGCACTGATGGATCCCCCCCTGCACTGATGGATTTTCCCCTGCACTGATAGATCTAGTCACACATGCATGTGTCCTACTGATGGGATTAGGTCGGTGTTGGCTGCGCTGTACCCCAGAGGCAGAGGTAAAAAGCTTTTATGTTATTATGAAATGAATGTTAAGACGGATCAGGATCCTGCAGCAGCTGGGACTAATCTCCAGAGAGAGGATGACAAGGTGGTGAGGAGGGTGCGAGGGACCCAGGAGGCACCAGGCGGATCATGGGAGAGGTCGGTGCCGCTGATGATCCTCTGATATGTCCAGGTACATGCAGGAAGGTGACACTGATGGATCTCCCCCTGCACTGCTGGATCTCCCCCTGCACTGCTGGATCTCCCCTGCACTGCTGGATCCCCCCCTGCACTGCTGGATCCCCCCCTGCACTGCTGTATCCCCCCCCTGCTGTATCCCCCCCCTGCACTGCTGGATCCCCCCCTGCACTGCTGGATCCCCCCCCTGCACTGCTGGATCCCCCCCCCCTGCACTGCTGGATCCCCCCCCCCTGCACTGCTGGATCCCCCCCCCCCTGCACTGCTGGATCCCCCCCCTGCACTGCTGTATCCCCCCCCTGCACTGCTGGATCCCCCCCCTGCACTGCTGGATCCCCCCCCCTGCACTGCTGGATCCCCCCTGCACTGCTGGATCTCCCCCTGCACTGCTGGATCCCCCCCCTGCACTGCTGGATCCCCCCTGCACTGCTGGATCCCCCCCCTGCACTGCTGGATCCCCCCCCTGCACTGCTGGATCCCCCCCCTGCACTGCTGGATCCCCCCCCTGCACTGCTGTATCCCCCCTGCACTGCTGTATCCCCCCCCCTGCACTGCTGGATCCCCCCCCTGCACTGCTGGATCCCCCCCCTGCACTGCTGGATCTCCCCCTGCACTGCTGGATCCCCCCCTGCACTGCTGGATCCCCCCCCTGCACTGCTGGATCTCCCCCTGCACTGCTGGATCCCCCCCTGCACTGCTGGATCCCCCCCCCTGCACTGCTGGATCCCCCCCCTGCACTGCTGGATCTCCCCCTGCACTGCTGGATCCCCCCCTGCACTGCTGGATCCCCCCCCTGCACTGCTGGATCTCCCCCTGCACTGCTGGATCCCCCCCTGCACTGCTGGATCCCCCCCCTGCACTGCTGGATCTCCCCCTGCACTGCTGGATCCCCCCCTGCACTGCTGGATCCCCCCCCCCCTGCACTGCTGGATCCCCCCCTGCACTGCTGGATCCCCCCCCTGCACTGCTGTATCCCCCCCCTGCACTGCTGGATCCCCCCCCTGCACTGCTGGATCCCCCCTGCACTGCTGGATCCCCCCCCTGCACTGCTGGATCCCCCCCCTGCACTGCTGTATCCCCCCTGCACTGCTGGATCTCCCCCTGCACTGCTGGATCCCCCCCCTGCACTGCTGGATCCCCCCTGCACTGCTGGACCCCCCCCCTGCACTGCTGGATCCCCCCCCTGCACTGCTGGATCCCCCCCCTGCACTGCTGTATCCCCCCTGCACTGCTGTATCCCCCCCCTGCACTGCTGGATCCCCCCCCTGCACTGCTGTATCCCCCCTGCACTGCTGTATCCCCCCTGCACTGCTGGATCTCCCCCTGCACTGCTGGATCTCCCCCTGCACTGCTGGATGCACTCATGGGCACCGCAACCACGACTTGTAATGTCAGACACGACCTGGGCCCAGAGGTGGCGCTGTTCTTGTATTCTTTCATTATGGGGGATCCCTACCTCCACCAGCTTCAAGCTTATTCGTACCACGTGTTACATAAGGACCGTGAGCAGCGGAGCTGTGGCCGATAGATACACGTGGACCCTCCTGAGCTCCCCCTCTGGCTGTCACCTGTCATGGCCGGCTTACCTGATATTTGTTTGTGGAGTTGAAAGGGATCTCAGCGACTTTCTTGCTCTTCTCCCTCATGGCCTTGACGGAGCCACAAGACAACTCAATGCACTTCAGGAGAGCCGACTCGGAGGCGTCACCAGCCACGTCCCTCTGTGAAGATATGTGAAGTTATGGAAGGAAACACGAGCAGAGGCCCATACACAATCACCGGGACACATGTAAAGCCCAGCATCCACACACTGACACACTGAAACACAGCTGCAGCCGAGGCACGGCCACCACACACCTTCAGGACAGGGATGTTGTCGTTTCCTGCTTTGAAGACGGCGCGGTTACACAGGGCAGCGATGCGAGCCAAGGCGATCCAGGTGGGGGAGCTCTTGTCAAATGAGGCCCCTAAGAGAGGACACATGGTGAGAAGGAGGGGACACGTCAGAGACACCCCCTGACCCCAGAGCAGGGGCGCCCATCACACCTGACTGGTCCTCTGTGGTGTCAGCCTCATGAATCTGGTTGTCAAACCACATGTGCGCCACAGTCATGCGGTTCTGTGTCAGGGTGCCGGTCTTGTCGGAGCAGATGGTGGATGTCGATCCCAGGGTCTCCACGGCTTCCAGGTTCTTCACCAGGCAGTTCTTACGAGCCATGCGCTTGGCGGTGAGAGTCAGACATACCTGAGACACAAGACCATAGATGGGACCAATTCAATGGAGATGGTTGTGTAATCAGACAAGATGCTGACACAACCCCACCACATGGGTGCACATCCAGAATCTCAGTGAATCTGTCATGTCACCCGTGTAACAACATGTCATAAGCAGGCGCCCAGGTATCTAGAGGCCTCTGGTACTTACAGTGACGGTGGCCAGAAGTCCCTCTGGGACATTAGCAACAATGATCCCAATGAGGAAGATGACGGCCTCCAGCCAGGAATAGCCCAAGATGAGGGAGAGGATGAAGAAGGAGATTCCCAGGAACACGGCCACGCCAGTGATCAGATGGATAAAGTGCTCAATTTCCTTGGCAATTGGGGTCTTCCCAACCTCTAGACCAGAAGCCAAAGTGGCGATGCGACCCATCACGGTCCTGTCACCTGTGGCCACGACTATTCCACGGGCGGTACCTGCAAGGACATCACCTAGGTTAGAGATCAGGAAGTTTCATCTTCTGAAACGCCTCACATCTTTATACCAAGGGGATCCTGTTCCACACGGATCAAGCAGAATCAGCTACCTCCCACACCCTGACCACTTATGTGTCATGTCCCATAGACTATCTACGATATGGACCTTGACCACCTATGCACGGCCCTATGTAACTTTGTGAGTCTGGGTCCAGGTATTTTGGGTGTCTGGGTGGCATGGTCGCTCCATACTCCAGGTGACCTCTCCAGGTGAGGTGGAGCTGTGTCCTCCATGTGCTGCCTCCTACCTGATGAGATCCTTCCATCTGTATTTGTTATATCTGAAGACGGGACTGTCTGACTTCATGTTTAGAAGCTGGAGACAGCGAGTTTATTTTGCTTGACGCGTAAGAGACAAAAAACCTCCATTTACTTTGAACCTGTCCCTGTGTCTGTGCTGAACACCAGCGTCTACCTGTGAGCCACCCCCCACAACGTCTAGACAGGTGCTGGAGGAACTTGTTTAATAATCAGGATTTATGACCAGACGTCTAGATGGCTCCAAACATCATCATGTATGAACAGCTGTAAGATTTCCCAACAATGACACATGAAATTTTAGCAATTGTCTAAACTGATGTTCAGTTGTCTCTCACGTGCCCCGAGCTAATGTCCAACACTTTCCCTAAGGATAGTCAAAGATTCTCTTCTAGGCAATGGGACTTTACCTTCGACACAGTTGGTGGAGAAGAAGGTGATGTTACGGGTCTCGAGAGGGTTATCGTGGGTGCAGTCGGGTGACCTGGTTTGGGGCTCAGATTCACCTGTCAGGGAAGAGTTATCTACCTGAAAGACCATAGGTGGAAGGGAGAGAAGAGACAGGAGAGAGAAGGAATGAATAAGGAGGAGAAGAAATATGGAGAAACAGTAAACATATAGCGGGACTAGAGACAAAGTCACTGAGGGCTCAGTACAGAACGTACGGAAGATGCTTCCTCGCTTATAGGAGTCCATTATAGGTTCTATAGAGAGAAGACATTGCCTACTGCATCCCATAAACTGGTGAGGAACATGGTGAGGATGTGGTCACCACTGTAGTCTCCGCATCTGATGTATGGCTGAGACAAGCACTAACACAAAGCTCCCTGATGTGGAAGGGTATAACCTGAAGACGAGCTCCACAAGATACAACTGCAGATCATTGTGTGCTGCGCCTCACCTTACAGCCATGGG
>NW_027285761.1:0-26575 GCF_040894005.1 Engystomops pustulosus | reverse complement strand
AAGGTATGTCAAAAAGTACAATCAGTTTTTTCTTTTTTTTTCTTTTTTGCAGATGATTGTAGCAGGAGGTTAGAGGGTGATGAGATGTTATCAGAATTTGTAGAAGATGATGATGGTATCATACAAGATGTACATGAAGAGCTTTTTGATTCATCACGGACTGTCGAACACGATAAAAATCATGAAAATGGACTCGTACATCAGAGAATTCACACAGGGGAGGAGATATTTCCTTGTGCAGAATGTGGGAAATCTTATACTCAGAAATCAGATCTTGTTGAACATCTTGATATCCACACGGGAGAGAAGCCGTTTTCATGTTCCGAATGTGGAAAAAGTTTTACTCAGAAACCATATCTTCTTATACATCAAAAAATCCACACGGGAGAGAAGCCGTTTCCTTGTCCAGAATGTGGGAAAAGTTTTACCCGGAAATCATATCTTCTTATACATCAAAAAATCCACAGGGGGGAGAAGCCGTTTCCCTGTCCAGAATGTGGGAAATGTTTTGCTCAGAAATCACATCTCACACAACATAAAAAAACCCACACGGGAGAGAAGCCGTTTCTATGTCCGGAGTGTGGGAAATGTTTTGCTCAGACATCGCATCTCATAAAGCATAAAATAATCCATACGGGGGAGCGGCCGTTTCCATGTTCAGAATGTGGCAAATGTTTTGGTCAGACGTCACATCTCGCACAGCATAAAAAAATCCACACAGGAGAGAGGCCATTTCCATGTTCAGAATGTGGGAAAAGTTTTCCTATGAAAACAGATCTCGTGAAACATCAGAGAATTCACACAGGAGAGAAGCCCTTCTCATGTGGAGAATGTGGGAAATGTTTTCACCAAAAAGCATCTCTCATCACACACGAAAAGACTCACATGGCTAAAGCATTTTCATGTGCAGAATGCGGGAAGAGTTTTTATCAGAAAAGGCATCTTGATAGACATCAACAAATTCACACAGGAGAGAAGCCACACGGGTGTCCAGAGTGCGGGAAAATATTCACAAGAAAAGAGACTCTAGTTGAACATCGAAAACTTCACGCGGGGGAGAAGAAGCCCTTCTCGTGTACACATTGTGACAAATGCTTCACTTTGAAATCACTGATGGTGAAACATCTTTTAGTTCACACAGGAGAGAAACCGTTCTCCTGTTCTGAATGTGAGAAATGTTTCTCGCGGAAAGATTACCTCACGCACCATCAGAAATCTCACACGGGGGAGAAGCCGTATTCATGTACAGAATGTGGGAAATGTTTCACTGCAAAATCGACTCTTGTGGTCCATCAGAGAAGCCACACGGGAGAGAAGCCATTCTCATGTACAGTGTGTGGAAAGTGCTTTAAGCAAAAGTCAGTCCTGAACGCTCATCATAGAACCCACTCGGGGGAAAAAGCGTTTTCGTGTTCCGATTGTGGCAGATGTTACACCCACAGGTCGGATCTTCTTAAACATCAAAGAACTCACACGGGAATGAAGCAGTTTTGATGTCCAGATTGTGGGAGATGTTACAGCTACAAATCAGATCTTCTTAAACCTCAAAGAACTCACACGGGGCAGTAGATATTTTCATTAATGTGTTTAATTGGCAAATCATAAAAGAAAATAATTTGGTTAAAACAGTTTGATGATCTTTGTGTTATAAGGGCACATGAATGTAGATCGGTGTGAGCAGCAGATTATCCAGATCATTCTCCAGTAGTGGAATAGTAAAAGGGACGTTATTACTGAACAGAACTTCTCAGCACACGGGATAACATGTCTGTCCTGCTATCAGGAAGGAAAGATGTCCGAGCCGTCTCTTCCTGTCTCAGAGAGTGTTTTTTTTTTTAAACAGCCCAACTTTATTAACATTTACAATATCCCTGGACAAAGGCTCCTACATACAGAAGTAGTAGTTACATACAGTAATGACTATTATTCCAACACTTCCAATCTTCCAACTTGGTTCTTGGCAATGGCTTGGTCATGGCATCCGCTATCATCTTGTCAGGTTCGCAGTAGATAAAGTCAATGGGGCTCACAGACCCTTAGTAAATAAGCCCACTGATACCACGTTCCACTAAATCTCGCAGGTGGTGATGTCTTACATCAATGTGCTTGGTCCTGGTCCTCGAGCCTTTCACTGATGGCGAGTTTAATACATCCTTGGTTGTCTTCATAAATCGTAACAGGTTGAGTTGGAGTTTTACCAAGTTCCTCTAACAGTTGTTTCAATCCGGTTTTCCTCCCGCACTCCAAAACACGCTGGTAGGTAGATTAGATTGTGAGTTCCCCCCCCCCCCTGTTTGAGCATTTAAAAATGTTAAATAGTGGTGATAAGGAGTAGGGATACTCAACCTAGGCATATATCTGACAGAAGCGATATAAAGCACTAGGATATCCAATCAAATTAGAGCGCAGTCAGGGTTGGGAGTAAAAGGGACCATTTAGCTATATTTCATATAGACAGCTATAAGCGGCGGTGTAGGAGTAAGCTGGTCATACAAACAGTGTCAAAAGTGTGTGAGCTAATCTATAAGCAGAGAATAAATGTATTGTGTGGTTGCTGGGAGAGAGTGGCCAAGCGGAGCCGGTTAATATTCAAGTGGGACACATTGACAGTCCACATCAGACCATCACTAGGTACTAGTTACCAGTGTAAGGCCCCCTGCTTTACCACCAGAGTCTATAACGATCTCCCGAAACAAACGAACAAGTGTAAACACACATCTACGCCCCCATAATTCATACTCCCGCCTCTCTCTATAGTGTGAATTAAAAACCCACTCCCACCACACTAAGTTTTTAACAGTTTTTTGGTTAGTACATATATTTCAAACAATGAATAACACAGACACAGTTCTGGTTTTATTAATATAGGCGGTCCCCTACTTAAGGACACCCGACTTACAGACAACCCATAGTTACAGACGGACCCCTGTGACCTCTGGTGAAGCTCTCTGGATGTTACTATAGCCCCAGGCTGCAATGATCAGCTGTAAGGTGTCTGTAATGAAGATTTATGGATAATCCTTGGTCCAATTACAGCAAAAAAATGTTTAAACTCCAATTGTCACTGGGCCCAAAATTTTTTTGTCTGGATCTACAATTATAAAATATACAGTTTCGACTTACATACAAATTCAACTTAAGAACAAACCTCCGGACCCTATCTTGTACGTAACCTGGGGACTGCCTGTAATGGAAATAAAAGTTAATTTTTATTCATCCTTATTTTTGGTCTACGGAGCTTTTGCTTGCAGAAATGCAATTGGAGTGAATTTATTTACACGTCGGCACAAAGTGTCCATTGTCGCTATGATATCAGGGCGAGTAGTCGTGGCTATGTTGTTTGCTTAGCACCTTATCATCATTCCATCTTCTCCATACTTTTGTAAATAACCTTTTGCAACTAATCTTGCCTTAAAGCTTACACTTTACCATCAGTCATACATGCTATTGCTTTCTTCCCCTGTGGTGGCTTGGTAATCTTCCATGTCTGAAGCTGTTGAAGGGATTCGATCTCTCATGACTGAGTATAATCAGCCTCTTGGTGCTGTAACTAGTGCAGTTCGTCTTTGATATTTCCTTCTGCAAGACTATGACCCTCTCTTGTGATGATGCAGATGTGATCATTAAAAGTAACTCCATTCCCTTCTCTTGTGAGTTTCTTCACTGATAACAAGTTGCTTTCAAGACTTGGAACATAGAGAAGATCCTTTCCTTGTATCTTTCTGGTTTGTGTGGAGGGCACCCCTGACTAGATAAGGAAGGTGCCCTGGGACTGGAGGCTGGGGTGGTTTCCTTGTAATTAGCCTTATTTTGGGCTGCTGGCACTTTAATGTTAAGGGGGCGGGCTTGTATTGGGGCTAACATCTCTCCCCTCTGGCTACCTCACCACGTCCCCCCTAGTTTCCGTGGGGTTTTATAAGCCCCTGTTTCCCTCTCACCTACCTCTTGGCTCCGAAGCGGCCCCCCCTCCCTCCCTGTGTTGTGTTTCTTGTTGTTTTATGTCAATCTATGTGGTTTTTTTTCTTGTTTATCTCTAAAGTCGCAGCTGGTGGAAAGTGGAAGGTGATGGAGAATGCTCGGTTGGCCGACTTGCCAGCTGCCATACAGCGGCCGAGCACGATGAGACCGGATAAAAAATCAAGTGCCTTAAGCGTTTGGCATTGTTTGTGTGGAGGAAATAAAGCTGTGACCTTTATACACCCAGCAAGCGTTGTGATGTGTTTTATTTATAGTTGGTTTATAAGCGGTTTATCTCAGCATTAATGTGCCCATGTGTTTTGCTTAAAGGGTAGTTCATACCTTCAATCTTGGAGAGACTTGGCAGTGGAGGCAGCATCTCCTATTCCTTCTGAACTTATATACTGACCATTGGCTAAGCTGACTTTTTCTGACCTGCTTTGGTCTAGCTTAGATATTTGTGCTATGGCATGTAGCAGCAGAGTCTATACACCCTACACGCCTCGCAGATCTGCCTGTACTTGCCTGACTCTGCAGTTTGCCTTCAATGACCAGGTGGTTTCTTGCATACAAAGCTTTCACGTGTTTCCTTCTTATATGTGTTGAATAGTCCTGTGTCTGTAATGCGGATCCTGCGCTTGACACATCGCTGCTGCTTGCACTCTCTGTTTTTCTCTTGTACTCCTCCACAAGTTTGCCTTTCCTCTAATGTGAGCGCATCATCTGACCGTGCATCCAGTGCGGTGACCAGCGTTTCATGCTTTCTGGGAGACCGATGAGTAACATGGAAGACCTTTATGTCTTCTCGTACAACGCGCAAACGCTCCACTATTTCTAGGGGGTCTCTGATGGAGTCCTGCATATTCTGGCCCTTGCTTATCCTCATTAGATAAAGGTTATTGCTGAGATTTGTTCTTTCATGCACTCTCTGTAGCTCCTTCCACATGTCCATTGCAGTTTTATATTTGCATACAGGGCCGGCTCCAGGTTTCAGTGGGCCCCTGGGCGAAACAGCCTCAGTGGGCCCCTTAACAGTGAACTCATGTGACGGCATTAAAAACAGATAAACTTAAAACACCAAATATGAAACATTTTATTTATATGCATTGTAAAGAGGTAAACTTAGAAAAAGAACATTAGTGCAAAACATTTGTAAAAGTGCAATGTACCCAAGGACTTCCATGCATTGTAAACAGGTAAACTTTAAAAGAACATTAGTGCAAAACATTTGTAAAAGTGCAATGTATCCAATGGAATAGGCCTTTTAAAAAGTTATTCTTCTTGTTTTTTCATCTGCCAAACGGTGTATCACCTGATTAAAATCTACACATTGCGCTTCTTTCGACTCAATTGAAAGTATTGCCAAGGCATTTAACCTGTCTTGCGACATCTGGGACCTTAGGTAGTTTTTAATTAACTTTAGTTTGCTAAAGCTCCTTTCAGCTGATGCGACTGAAACTGCTATTGTTAACAACAGTCGCAATGCTAAAACAAGATTTGGAAATGCTGGAACGAGTGAGCGAGATACTATATACTGTAAAGTCTCCTGTGGGCCTAGATGATCAGGAAGCATCCTAGCGAGTGTCTTCAGCTCCTCTAGCATAGTCTCTCCATCAACCCCTGGATCCGAGAACCTTAAACAATGTTGCTGTAACACAGGCAAATCAATGGCTGCCTCCTTGAGGTCATTGAGAAATCCAAACTTGGCAGTGAATTTTTGCAAAAAAACAAATCTTGTTCTTATTTCCGCAAGGACAGTGTTCAATAGAGGCTTGAAAAAGGTTTCTTCAAATTCTGTCCTTGGATTTGAAAATGACGATCCACTTGCTTGCTGGCATGCTGGCTCTTGGCAATCTTTTTCATTGCACTGTCGTGTTTTCTTTCTGACTCTGTTGGTATATCCAGCTTCTCACAAATACCTGCAGCTTTACACTCAGCTTCTTTAAAACCCGACAGCAAGTATTCGTTAAACGCAGTAGTAACAGACTCAACAAGCGGAATAACATGAGAAAGGTTCATTGATTGTGCTTGGACAGCATGGCTAATATGGTTTACCTGTAGAAGAAAGTGATACCATACACACAACGAGACAACAAACGGATATTTACAAATGGAATCTAAGATAATCTTTGCCTCGCTGAATGTGTCACTAGAAAATTTGTTACCATGAGTAAATACTTCCAAGGCTTCAACTAGTTGGGGAAACTGTAATAAAATGGCTTTCACAGCTTCAAGACGAGCGCACCAACGTGTCTGAGACAAAGCCTTGAGTGTTAGATGGGACAAATGTTCAGAGGCCACTTCCCACCTTTTAGTTGCTCCTGAGAAAAATGTATAAATCCGATTGAGAACGTCATAAAAGTGCTTGGCTTGGCTGGAGCTCTCTGCAGCATGAACTATAACAAGGTTCCAATTATGTGGAGAACATGGCACAAAGAAAGCATAGGGATTTTTTTCTAAAATAATGGCCTGCACTCCCTTGTATTGTCCCCTCATATTAGCACCATTGTCGTAGCACTGACCTCTTATGTCTGAAACGCATAGGCCAAGTTTGGTCAGTCTTTCCAAGACAACACTAGCAAGATTTATACCAGTTGTTTCTGTGACGTGTAGAAATTCCAAAAAGCTTTCCTTAACCTCCACATTGTCAATGTCCACATATCTCAGCACAAGTGATAACTGCTCTTGTTTGGAGATTTCTGGTGTGCAGTCCACTATTATGCTAAAAAATTTAGCTTGCTTAATTTTTTTAACTATAATTTCAATGACCTCATCTGCAATCAAACGAAGAAAATTATTTTGCATATCTTTACTAAGATAATGCACGTTGGTTTTCTCTTTAGCACGCTGCATGTGCTCCTTCAAAACCAAATCAAATTCAGAGATCAGCTCCAATAATTGCAAAAAAATCCCATTATGATCAGTAAATACTGTATCTGATGATCCTCTGAATGGTAGATTATTTTTTGCCATCCATCTAATAACCTTCAGTAACCGCAGCAACACCTCACGCCACCGTTGCTCTTCCAAATGGAGTTGTTGGCGCAAATCTCTGTCAATAGTTCTTCCAGAACATATGTTTTCCTCCAATTCCTTCCATTTGGCATAATTTAACATGTGGCTGCAGGAAGTTTCATGGGAACGCAAGGATCCCTTACCACCGACATGCTTCCAATCTCTAAATCCACCTGGGCTTGAGAAAATGGATTTTGAGTCATTATCAAAAAGCTTGCAACAAAAAAAATATAACGAATCTCCGAGCACTGAGTAAATCAGCCAATCCCGTGCAACTTTTTCTCCTGTACCAATCAATCGGTAATAATGGGCAGAAGAAAATCGGCTCTTTGTACCATCTTGAAATTCTGAAAGAGGAGAATCTTCCAGCTTTACTTGTTTAGGACCCCTTTTTATGGTTTGACATCTCAGTGCATCAGTGATTATATCAGGCCATTCTGCTGGATCATCACTAAGCTCTGGCTGCGGTCCAGAATGACAAACTAAGACTGGCTGTTGTGGAGCATCTACAGCCAGTTCAACAACATTCTCACTGCTGGAACATCCTTCTTGAGATGCACTGACACTTGGTTCAGTATTAGATACAGTGGAAGTTGAAGACTCTTCATTCTCTTTCTGTGTGCTCTTCCTGAAGAAGCGCTCAATGGAAGGTAGTTTCTTAATTTTCTCTTCCAATATCTGCTTCTCTTTTCTTTTCTGGCTTCCAGACTTGTATCTCTTGGAAGGAGGTGCATGTTGATCTGTCAGTTCTTGTGCCTGATCACTGTTATTCATACTGGACTATAAATAAGCATAAAAATGGCCCCTTTTCTTTATCAACACAATAATTTACTTTCTTGGTTTCTTCCAAAGCTCACGACTTCTTGATTTTTCAAAGAACTTCTTAATGGAGTTCTGATAACTTAGGCAAATGTTGATATTGGACAAATGTCTGATTGTTCAGACAGGCAAGACCACCAGGAATCAACAAAATGGTGGACCACAGGTCTATCTTAGCTGCCCTGCTATGTGCGCTTCCAGTATCTGCCTATATACTACTATAATACTAAAGGACAAGCCAAGATACATTATGGCTCCTTAAGCAACTATGGTTCACTTACCGGAAGTCAATGAATCCAGATATTCTGTTTTCTCAGAGCTGTTTTACTGTTTTTGATTCTGGACCTGGATGATTACAAATGAATTATATACAACCCCCTTGTAGTTTTAGGGTACATACAGGCTCCATTAAGTCATTAAATACATCCCCCATGAATTAATTACATTCAGCACCCATGGAAAATTTACATTCAGCCCACAAGGAAAAATTATATACAGCCCCAAGGGATTAACTACAGGACCCATGGATAAATTATTTATAGGCTAATATAGCCCTTCATAATTTTAGCCTTAATTAATATGTTGAACTGAGGCCTCTATGATTAATTAGGCCCATGCTGTAGCCTCTATCTATTATTGGGCCCAGGCTGCAGCCTATATTAATTATTGGGCCCAGGCTGTAGCCTATATTAATTATTGGGCCCAGGCTGTAGCCTCTATCTATTATTGGGCCCAGGCTGCAGCCTATATTAATTATTGGGCCCAGGCTGCAGCCTATATTAATTATTGGGCCCAGGCTGCAGCCTATATTAATTATTGGGCCCAGGCTGCAGCCTATATTAATTATTGGGCCCAGGCTGTAGCCTCTATCTATTATTGGGCCCAGGCTGCAGCCTATATTAATTATTGGGCCCAGGCTGCAGCCTATATTAATTATTGGGCCCAGGCTGTAGCCTATATTAACTATTGGGCCCAGGCATTAGCCTCTATCTATTATTGGGCCCAGGCTGCAGCCTATATTAATTATTGGGCCCATGCTGTAGCCTCTATCTATTATTGGGCCCAGGCTGCAGCCTATATTAATTATTGGGCCCAGGCTGCAGCCTATATTATTTATTGGGCCCAGGCTGCAGCCTATATTAATTATTGGGCCCAGGCTGCAGCCTATATTAATTATTGGGCCCAGGCTGCAGCCTATAATAATTATTAGGCCCAGGCTGCAGCCTATATTAATTATTAGGCCCAGGCCGCGGTGCAGCCTATATTAATTATTAGGCCCAGGCTGCGGTGAAGCCTATATTAATTATTAGACCCAGCCCCAGCCATGCCCACAGTGCCCAGGGCCCACTGCAGCCTCTATAAAAAAATTCTCATGGCCTGGCTGCAGCCGATATTAATGATTAAGCCCAGGGCCAGGCTGCAGTGCAGTCTATATTAATTTTTAGGCCCAGCCCCAGCCATGCCCACAGACTAGTGCCCAGGCTGCAGCCTCTATAAATTATCATGGCCTGGCTGCAGACTATATTAATTAATAAGTAGCTGGCCCGGGCCCCCACGGTTTAATTAAATAAAAAAACTGGGAACTTACCACCAGGATGCAGGTACTCCGTCTCCACTCGGCTCCAGCGATGATCCGTCCGCTCCACTCTTCAGTCTCCTGACTCGTTCTGTCCGGATCACTCTGTCTGTCTGACTTCAGCGCAGCGTCCGTCAGGGACGCATGCGCAGTGAAGTCATCGCGCGGCTCAGGCACATCTATGCGGTGCCTCTGTGCTGATGTCTCCTGGCAGGAGACTCCTGTGTGACGCCGCCCCCCGTCAAGCCCGGCGGCACAGTAAGTAAGCTCGCCGCACCGCCGCAGGATGCCATAGCGGCACCGCTGATGGCATTTAAAAAAAAAAAAAAAATTTCCCATACTTTCCCGGTGGGCCCCTGGGGAGCTCCGGGGCCCCGGCACTTGCCCGGGTCAGCCGGGTGCTGACGCCGGGCCTGTTTGCATATGTGTACAATCTGGTCATCATCTATACTGAGGGAGATGCTCTGTGCTTTCTGATCCTTCTCTATCTATTCCGAAGTTTCAGGCTTGAGCCCCTGTGTATATTTCCACGTACTGCATCTTCACCTTGAATTTCCAGAATTGGTGGTTCTGGTTGTCAGGCACTGAGAACTTCCCAGGATCGGTGGTTCTGGTTTGTCAGGCACCGAGAACTTCCCAGGATTGGTGGTTCTAGTTTGTCAGGCACCGAGAACTTCCCAGGATTGGTGGTTCTGGTTTGTCAGGCACCGAGAACTTTCCAGGATTGGTGGTTCTAGTTTGTCAGGCACCGAGAACTTCCCAGGATTGGAGGTTCTGGTTTGTCGTGCAATTAGAACTTCCCAGGATTGGTGGTTCTGGTTTGTCAGGCGCTGAGAACTTCCCAGGATTGGTGGTTCTGGTTTGTCAGGTACTGAGAACTTTCCAGGATTGGTGGCTCTGGTTTGTCAGGCACCGAGAACTTTCCAGGATTGGTGGTTCTAGTTTGTCAGGCACCGAGAACTTTCCAGGATTGGTGGCTCTGGTTTGTCAGGCACTGAGAACTTTCCAGGATTGGAGGTTCTGATTTGTCAGGCACTGAGAACTTCCCAGGATTGGTGGTTCTGGTTTGTCAGGCACTGAGAACTTCCCAGGATTGGTGGTTCTGGTTTGTCAGGCACCGAGAACTTCCCAGGATTGGTGGTTCTGGTTTGTCAGGCACCGAGAACTTCCCAGGATTGGTGGTTCTGGTTTGTCAGGCACCGAGAACTTCCCAGGATTGGTGGTTCTGGTTGTCAGGCACCGAGAACTTCCCAGGATTGGTGGTTCTGGTTGTCAGGCACTGAGAACTTCCCAGGATTGGTGGTTCTGGTTGTCAGGCACTGAGAACTTCCCAGGATTGGTGGTTCTGGTTGTCAGGCACTGAGAACTTCCCAGGATTGGTGGTTCTGGTTGTCAGGCACTGAGAACTTCCCAGGATTGGTGGTTCTGGTTGTCAGGCACTGAGAACTTCCCAGGATTGGTGGTTCTGGTTGTCAGGCACTGAGAACTTCCCAGGATTGGTGGTTCTGGTTTGTCAGGCGCTGAGAACTTCCCAGGATTGGTGGTTCTGGTTTGTCAGGCGCTGAGAACTTCCCAGGATTGGTGGTTCTGGTTGTCAGGCACTGAGAACTTCCCAGGATTGGTGGTTCTGGTTGTCAGGCACTGAGAACTTCCCAGGATTGGTGGTTCTGGTTTGTCAGGCGCTGAGAACTTCCCAGGATTGCTGCTGTCAGCCATCTTATGGTTCTCATTTATCCTCTTACTGGGCCCAGAAGTGGAACAGTAAAAGGGACTTTATTACTGAACAGAACTGACAGAACTTCTCAGCATCCAGGATTACATGTCTGTCCTGCTGTCAGGGAGGAAAGATGTCTGAGCCGTCTCTTCCTGTCACAGAAGTTTTTTTAAACATCCCAACTTTATTAACATTTACAATATCCCTGGACAAAGGCTCCTACATACAGAAGTAGTAGTTACATACAGTAATGACTATTATTCCAACTACAGGAAACTTCTACGAGCCTTTGGGATAACCTAATTCGCTGCTTGTAACTAGGCCAAGTGAATTATTGTAAAAACAGCTTTTAATATTAAAAGTCCCATAAAGTGTCATTTGAGATCATTTTTGATATTGCGTTTCGGGGGAAGGGGGGGGGGGTGAACATTTTTCTAATATACTTTATTAAAATCATCTGAAATGACGGATAGTCTATAACAACTCTTTCTGTTCAAAGTGGAGAAGACTGAAACACGGATAAGATGGCGAATATTCATGTATAAAATGATGACATGTCTGAACACTGCATATAAAATCCTGGAGCTGCCGGGGAAATCCGTGATATTAGGAGAGAAGTGATAGCAGAAATAAATCCAGTGCTGGAAACAAAGCAGAAGATGAGACTGGCAGCAATGAGCAATGGCATTACACGTACACAGCTCTGCTACATGCACATTACACGTACACAGCTCTGCTACATGCCCATTACACACACACGGCTCTGCTACATGCCCATTACACACACACGGCTCTGCTACATGCCCATTACACACACACGGCTCTGCTACATGCCCATTACACACACACGGCTCTGGTACATGCACATTACACGTATACAGCTCTGCTACATGCCCATTACTCACACAGCTCTGTTACATGCACATTACACACACACAACTCTGCTACATGCACATTACACACACAACTCTGCTACATGCACATTACACACACAGCTCTGCTACATGCCCATTACACACACACGGCTCTGCTACATGCACATTACACACACAGCCCTGCTACATGCCCATTACACACACACGGCTCTGCTACATGCCCATTACACACACGGCTCTGTTACATGCACATTACACACACACGGCTCTGCTACATGCACATTACACACACACGGCTCTGCTACATGCACATTACACACACACGGCTCTGCTACATGCACATTACACACACACGGCTCTGTTACATGCACATTACACACACACGGCTCTGCTACATGCCCATTACACACACACGGCTCTGTTACATGCCCATTACACACACACGGCTCTGCTACATGCCCATTACACACACACGGCTCTGCTACATGCCCATTACACACACACGGCTCTGCTACATGCCCATTACACACACGGCTCTGTTACATGCACATTACACACACACGGCTCTGTTACATGCACATTACACACACACGGCTCTGTTACATGCACATTACACACACACGGCTCTGTTACATGCCCATTACACACACACACGGCTCTGTTACATGCCCATTACACACACACGGCTCTGTTACATGCACATTACACACACACGGCTCTGTTACATGCCCATTACACACACACGGCCCTGTTACATGCCCATTACACACACACGGCTCTGTTACATGCCCATTACACACGGCTCTGTTACATGCCCATTACACACACACGGCTCTGTTACATGCCCATTACACACACACGGCTCTGTTACATGCCCATTACACACACACGGCCCTGTTACATGCCCATTACACACACACGGCCCTGTTACATGCCCATTACACACACACGGCTCTGTTACATGCACATTACACACACACGGCTCTGCTACATGCACATTACACACACACACGGCTCTGTTACATGCACATTACACACACACGGCTCTGCTACATGCCCATTACACACGGCTCTGTTACATGCCCATTACACACACACGGCTCTGTTACATGCCCATTACACACACACGGCTCTGTTACATGCACATTACACACACACGGCTCTGTTACATGCCCATTACACACACACGGCTCTGTTACATGCCCATTACACACACACGGCTCTGCTACATGCCCATTACACACACACGGCTCTGCTACATGCCCATTACACACACACGGCTCTGCTACATGCCCATTACACACACACGGCTCTGCTACATGCCCATTACACACACACGGCTCTGCTACATGCACATTACACACACACGGCTCTGCTACATGCCCATTACACACACACGGCTCTGCTACATGCCCATTACACACACACGGCTCTGCTACATGCCCATTACACACACACGGCTCTGTTACATGCCCATTACACACACACGGCTCTGTTACATGCCCATTACACACACACGGCTCTGCTACATGCCCATTACACACACACGGCTCTGTTACATGCCCATTACACACACACGGCTCTGCTACATGCCCATTACACACACGGCTCTGTTACATGCACATTACACACACAGGACTGCTACATGCACATTACACACAGGGCTCTGCTACATGCACATTACACACACGGCTCTGTTACATGCACATTACACACACGGCTCTGTTACATGCACATTACACACACGGCTCTGTTACATGCACATTACACACACAGGACTGCTACATCGAAATTACTCACATCTCCATATAAACATTATACAAACACAGCTCTGCTACATCCCCATTACACGTATACATCTCTGCTACATGCACTGTACACACACACGGCTCTGCTACATCCACCTTACACACACAGCTCTACTACATCCCCATTACATGTATACAGCTCTACTACATGCACTGTACACACACACGGCACTGCTACATCCACCTTACACACACAGCTCTACTACATCCCCATTACATGTATACAGCTCTACTACATGCACTGTACACACACACAGTTTTGTTACATCCACATTACACTCATCTCCATATAGACATTATACAAACACAGCTCTGCTACATCCCCATTACACATATACAGCTCTGCTACATGCACCTCACACATATACAGCTCTGCTACATCCCCATTACACATATACAGCTCTGCTACATGCACCTCACACATATACAGCTCAGCTACATGCACCTCACACACATACAGCTCAGCTACACGCACCTCACACATATACAGCTCAGCTACACGCACCTCACACATATACAGCTCAGCTACACGCACCTCACACATACACAGCTCAGCTACACGCACCTCACACGTATACAGCTCAGCTACACGCACCTCACACGTATACAGCTCAGCTACACGCACCTCACACGTATACAGCTCAGCTACACGCACCTCACACGTATACAGCTCAGCTACACGCACCTCACACGTATACAGCTCAGCTACACGCACCTCACACGTATACAGCTCAGCTACACGCACCTCACACATATACAGCTCAGCTACACGCACCTCACACATATACAGCTCAGCTACACGCACCTCACACATATACAGCTCAGCTACACGCACCTCACACATATACAGCTCCGCTACACGCACCTCACACATATACAGCTCCGCTACATGCACCTCACACATATACAGCTCAGCTACACGCACCTCACACATATACAGCTCAGCTACACGCACCTCACACATATACAGCTCCGCTACACGCACCTCACACATATACAGCTCAGCTACATGCACCTCACACATATACAGCTCCGCTACATGCACCTCACACATATACAGCCCAGCTACATGCACCTCACACATATACAGCTCAGCTACATGCACCTCACACATATACAGCTCCGCTACATGCACCTCACACATATACAGCCCAGCTACATGCACCTCACACATATACAGCTCAGCTACATGCACCTCACACATATACAGCTCAGCTACACGCACGTCACACGTATACAGCTCAGCTACACGCACGTCACACGTATACAGCTCAGCTACATGCACCTCACACGTATACAGCTCCGCTACACGCACCTCACACATATACAGCTCAGCTACACGCACCTCACACATATACAGCTCAGCTACATGCACCTCACACATATACAGCTCAGCTACATGCACCTCACACATATACAGCTCCGCTACATGCACCTCACACATATACAGCCCAGCTACATGCACCTCACACATATACAGCTCAGCTACATGCACCTCACACATATACAGCTCAGCTACATGCACCTCACACATATACAGCTCAGCTACATGCACCTCACACATATACAGCTCCGCTACACGCACCTCACACATATACAGCTCAGCTACACGCACCTCACACATATACAGCTCCGCTACATGCACCTCACACATATACAGCCCAGCTACATGCACCTCACACATATACAGCTCAGCTACATGCACCTCACACATATACAGCTCCGCTACATGCACCTCACACATATACAGCTCAGCTACATGCACCTCACACATATACAGCTCAGCTACATGCACCTCACACATATACAGCTCAGCTACATGCACCTCACACATACACAGCTCAGCTACATGCACCTCACACATATACAGCTCAGCTACACGCACCTCACACATATACAGCTCAGCTACACGCACCTCACACATATACAGCTCAGCTACATGCACCTCACACATATACAGCTCAGCTACATGCACCTCACACATATACAGCTCAACTACACGCACCTCACACATATACAGCTCAGCTACATGCACCTCACACATATACAGCTCAACTACACGCACCTCACACATATACAGCCCTGCTAAACGCACGTCACACATATACAGCTCAGCTACACGCACCTCACACATATACAGCTCAGCTACACGCACCTCACACATATACAGCTCAGCTACATGCACCTCACACACATATACAGCTCAGCTACACGCACCTCACACATATACAGCTCAGCTACACGCACCTCACACATATACAGCTCAGCTACACGCACCTCACACATATACAGCTCAGCTACACGCACCTCACACGTATACAGCTCCGCTACACGCACCTCACACGTATACAGCTCCGCTACATGCACCTCACACATATACAGCTCCGCTACATGCACATCACACATATACAGCTCAGCTACACGCACCTCACACATATACAGCTCAGCTACACGCACCTCACACATATACAGCTCAGCTACATGCACCTCACACATATACAGCTCAGCTACACGCACCTCACACATATACAGCTCAGCTACACGCACCTCACACATATACAGCTCAGCTACATGCACCTCACACATATACAGCTCAGCTACACGCACCTCACACATATACAGCTCAGCTACATGCACCTCACACATATACAGCTCAGCTGCACGCACCTCACACATATACAGCTCAGCTACATGCACCTCACACATATACAGCTCAGCTACACGCACCTCACACATATACAGCTCAGCTACACGCACCTCACACATATACAGCTCAGCTACATGCACGTCACACATATACAGCTCAGCTACATGCACGTCACACATATACAGCTCAGCTACACGCACCTCACACATATACAGCTCAGCTACATGCACCTCACACATATACAGCTCAGCTACATGCACCTCACACATATACAGCTCAGCTACATGCACCTCACACATATACAGCTCAGCTACATGCACGTCACACATATACAGCTCTGCTACACGCATCTCACACATATACAGCTCAGCTACATGCACCTCACACATATACAGCTCCGCTACATGCACATCACACATATACAGCTCCTCTACATGCACCTCACACATATACAGCTCAGCTACATGCACCTCACACATACACAGCTCAGCTACACGCACCTCACACATATACAGCTCAGCTACATGCACCTCACACGTATACAGCTCAGCTACACGCATCTCACACATATACAGCTCAGCTACACGCACCTCACACATATACAGCTCCTCTACATGCACCTCACACATATACAGCTCAGCTACATGCACCTCACACATATACAGCTCAGCTACATGCACATCACACATATACAGCTCAGCTACATGCACGTCACACATATACAGCCCTGCTACATGCACCTCAGTCCTGACACTGAGAACACAACCAACACAGAAGAACCCTGGTCACGTGACCTACCATGACTCCTCCTACAGGTGACTTATCACATGACGGTGACATCATCGCAGGTCCTGGAAGCTGCAGTACAGGAGGAGGCGTGAGAGGAGTCACCGCCAGGAAGGGATTTTGGGGCACGTTCATTATTAACCCTTTGAGGACCGGACTGGTAAATATTCTTTAGATTTGAATGATAATCCTGGTGCTGAGGGGAGATGGTTCTGATACTGGTGGTTCCGCTCCGGTATCTGCTGGTCGGGGGAGATAACAATCTGATTGTCTTCCAGCAGATGATGAGGGTGATAATCATCAGCTCAGACACGACGGGTCCTGCCGCTCCGTGCTGTGTCTATAGGACCCCGAAATAGTAAAACGGGGCCCCCCTTCCGGCCGAGGCCTTTTATATTTTTTGCTTCCAGTGTTTTCTACTTCAGTGTCCAGAGCGGTGTGGTCCTTGTTATCTGCGGAGCGGTGTGGTCCTTGTTATCTGCGGAGCAGTGTGGTCCTTGTTATCTGCGGAGCAGTGTGGTCCTTGTTATCTGTGGAGCGGTGTGGGGCTCATTATCTGTGGAGCGGTGTGGTCCTTGTTATCTGCGGAGCGGTGTGGTGCTCGTTATCTGTGGAGCGGTGTGGTCCTTGTTATCTGCGGAGCGGTGTGGTCCTTGTTATCTGCGGAGCAGTGTGGGGCTCGTTATCTGCGGAGCGGTGTGGTCCTTGTTATCTGCGGAGCGGTGTGGTCCTTGTTATCTGCGGAGCGGTGTAGTCCTTGTTATCTGTGGAGCGGTGTGGGGCTCGTTATCTGCGGAGCCTTGTGGTGCTCATCTGCGGAGCGGTGTGGTCCTTGTTATCTGCGGAGCTTTGTGGTGCTCGTTATCTGCGGAGCGGCGTGGTGCTCGTTATCCGCGGAGCGGTCCGTTTTTAACGGATTGCTTAAAAACGGACCAAAAATGTTTTTTAAAACGCCACGTGTGTCTTAGTGTCAGCGCTGAATATTCCAGGCCAGGAAAATTTCCAAATGCTCTGAAATTAATGGTTTAATTGTGTTTTAACATATTTTTACAAATATTTTGCACATTTAGCACATTCTGGTGCCAATAACTTTTTTCATATTTCGCTGATCCGTTCACTGGTTAACACTTGGGATCAGAACCAGAACTAAACCTGGGTGCATGGAGAGAGAGCAGGACACAGTAATAGTTTAGCAAGGGGTTAATGGCCGTGTCACACAAATATCCCGCTCCCCCGAATCAGTTTTACAGATATTAAAATAAAAATTATTCTTCTAGACTCTGCAGACATCGGAGCGGCCAGACCCCGAATACATCTACAGAGACCCCGCACCTCATATCTGACTCCTTTCTGTCCTAATTACCTGACAAGGATGTATAAAGACCGGGACAAGATGGCGGAGACGATACTACACCTCACCCTAGAGATCCTGTACCGGCTGACAGGAGAGGTGAGAGCCCCCCATATCATGTGGTGGTGGGGGATGGGACATGGATGTGGGGATATTATCCCGCTGTCTCCCAATAACCAGGATTACACATTAATGAGGAAGACATCAGGGGAGCGCCAGGAGTCAGGAGGGCGGAGCCCCATCACAGAGCCGCCCCCTTCCCTGATCCACGGGCAGAAGATCCTAGAACTGACCATGAAGATGACGGAGCTGCTGACTGGAGAGGTGACACTGCTGGGAATGCTGGGACATGATCCAGTAATGGAGGCTCCGGGGGATGACTGTAGCCATTGTGTGTGTCAGGTTCCTATAAGGTGTCAGGATGTGGCCGTCTATTTCTCCATGGAGGAGTGGGAGTATGTAGAAGGACACAAGGAGCGCTACCAGGAGCCGCGGAGCCTGACATCACCAGGTAATAGACAGGACTATAGACACGTGTCCCCTCTGTATTATCTGTATAGAAGAAGGAATTCAGTCTGTGTATGTGATCCCTACAGTCCCTCCATCCAGGGAGAGAAGATCCCCGGAGAGATGTCCCCGTCCTGCACAGGAGGATCAGGTAGGTGGAGATGTCTCCTATAATCTGCAGATGAAGCAGAAACTTCTTGTGTTTTCCTCATGTTCCTTTATATTTTGTCGCAGCCTCTGAGTCAGGAGAAGGATCCGGAGAGTCTGGATGTTGTGGCCGTAACCATAAAAGAAGAGACGTGTGTCAGTGATGAGGAGGAGTGTGAGGAGGAGGCCCCGGCACATGTCCCCCCAGGTGAGGAGTGTGAGGAGGACGCCCCGGCACATGTCCCCCCAGGTGAGGAGTGTGAGGAGGACGCCCCGGCGCGTGTCCCCCCAGGTGAGGAGTGTGAGGAGGACGCCCCGGCACATGTCCCCCCAGGTGAGGAGTGTGAGGAGGACGCCCCGGCACATGTCCCCCCAGGTGAGGAGTGTGAGGAGGACGCCCCGGCACATGTCCCCCCAGGTGAGGAGTGTGAGGAGGACGCCCCGGCACATGTCCCCCCAGGTGAGGAGTGTGAGGAGGACGCCCCGGCACGTGTCCCCCCAGGTGAGGAGTGTGAGGAGGACGCCCCGGCACATGTCTCCCCAGGTGAGGAGTGTGAGGAGGACGCCCCGGAACGTGTCCCCCCAGGTGAGGAGTGTGAGGAGGACGCCCCGGCACATGTCCCCCCAGGTGAGGAGTGTGAGGAGGACGCCCCTTCACATGTCCCCCCAGGTGAAGAGTGTGAGGAGGACGCCCCGGCACATGTCCCCCCAGGTGAGGAGTGTGAGGAGGACGCCCCGGCACATGTCCCCCCAGGTGAGGAGTGTGAGGAGGACGCCCCTTCACATGTCCCCCCAGGTGAGGAGTGTGAGGAGGACGCCCCGGCACGTGTCCCCCCAGGTGAGGAGTGTGAGGAGGACGCCCCGGCACATGTCCCCCTAGGTGAGGAGTGTGAGGAGGACGCCCCGGCACATGTCCCCCCGGGTGAGTGGTCACTACTACATGTAATGCTCTAGTCCTGTCCTCTATGGTCCTAAATGCAAATCCACAGGACGGGTGCAACCACTTCCACTGACCCCTTTCCTGCAGCCGGGCTGAAAGGGGAGGCGGTGCCAAGAAATAGCGAGACTATACACTCAGGACTGCCACTGTCAAGCACCAGGGGTAGTGGACCCACTGGACCACCACAGACGATGACATAAGCCGACACCTGGGACCGGAGTCTAAGTGGTACCCGGTTTTCACCAAAGCCTGACGCAAAGCGGGTTGGACTTGTTGCGGCGTGCTACCACCAGGTCGTTCCACAGGTGCCACTTCGTCCGCAATGGCAGCCAAGGTGAGTTACAGAGACGTTGAGCAAAATCGTAGTCGCGGACAGGCAGGAGGTCAGGACATGCAGCATAGAATCGGGCCCAAGGCACGAAGATCTGGCAGGATAAACAGGAAGGGGCTGGAATCTAAACAGAACGGGCGGCCGGCGCCAATTATTGTCACGCTGGCCATTTAAATCTCCTGAAGCCAGCGTGCCCGCGCCCTAGGAGACTCCATGACCGACCGGACTCCCGAGCTAAACTGTGAACTAGCACAATCCTACACGGAGCTCTGATCTCCACCAACCAGAAAGGAGCCTGAAAGAAAATAATAGGCCCGGCAGCAACATAAAAGCGGTTTGTATATCCAATCATAAGGGCAAAAGGGCCAATGTCCCTTAGAAGAACAATCGCCTTGTCATAGGGCCAATGTCCCTTAGAAGGGCAATCGCCTTGTCATAGGGCCAATGTCCCTTAGAAGGGCAATCGCCTTGTCATAGGGCCAATGTCCCTTAGAAGGGCAATCGCCTTGTCATAGGGCCAATGTCCCTTAGAAGAACAATCGCCTTGTCATAGGGCCAATGTCCCTTAGAAGAGCAATCGCCTTGTCATAGGGCATGTCAGTAACAAAAGCTTCTGGATCATTCACTGACGAGCCCCTTGTCTGGTGAATGAGACAATTTTCTTTATTCTCCTGTTTCCGGGCTCCTTTTTTGGAACATGTTGTGCAGAAATTTTCTAAATTAGAAAATAGACGGAAAAAGAAAGGGCCCTCAATCCTCAGAGGAAACATTTTTAGAAACTGGAATGGAATTAAGAAAAAAACAAAACACAAAGTGCATTGCCGGTCGGATCCTTATCAGGATAGGGATTGGATCATGGTCCCATTTAGAGTCTTTTATCTTATGGGGGCGGAAGATTTTGCTGGCAGTTTTGAGTCCTGGGCATCGCACCTCTGGATGGGAAGCGCCGCATGAGGAGTAATGTTACTTATATTACAAAGGCTGAAGTAACAGCACTGATCCTGGTTAAAGAGGCAACAGGCATCGGGGTGACAGACGCCCACTTACCCCTGGAGGGCACCTGCTCTGGGCGGCTTCGATGAAACTATTAGACAAGCTGTAGGGTCATAGCTATCCAATACTGATTTAAGGGGGGACACTAGATCAGACCCCAGTAAACCTTCTCTATCGCCATCCTTGCCACCCGGCGATCCTGCAAACTGAGGGAAGACCGACAGGCGTGGAGCAGAAATCATCACCACTGGGGAGAACACCAAGCCAAACCTCCTGGAAGACCTGCCGAGGTCCAGCTCATGCCGTCCATGGCTACGACAACCAGACCTCGCCGGTGGGGCTGGGGGAACTCAGGAGGATCTCGAACACTCACAATGGCCGGAGTGATGACACATCGCAGAGCCACCATGGCGTCGCCTATCGGCAAGTCTATGGAACCTAAAATGTTGGGAGACTATAAGGGGCGCATGAGGCTGGGAACCGCAGGGGTAATTAAAGGGGTGGGGAACTAAAGGGGTGGGCAACAGTAACAGTGGAAAACCCATGGAAATATCGTCATCTACTGATTTGCTATTTACTTTATTATATCTTTATTTTTATATCTATTCAACATCGGTATAATACACAGTCATATCAAAGGTATTTCAGAATGTTTTGTCTTCTTTATTTTTTGCAGATGACAGTACCACGAGTTTAGAGGTTTATGATATATTATCAGATTTGGAAGATGACGACCAAGATATCCTAAAAGAAATACATGAAAAGTGTTCTGATCCATCACAGACTGTCGAGCAAAATAAAGATGGTGTCATAGATCAGAGAATTCACACAGGGGAGAAGTCATTTCTTTGTTCACAATGTGGGAAATGTTTTACTCGGAAATCATATCTTCTTATACATCAAAGAACACACACAGGAGAGAAGCCGTTTCCCTGTCCAGAATGTGGGAAATGTTTTGGTCAGAGATCACATCTCACACAGCATAAAAAAATCCACACGGGAGAGAGGCCGTTTCTGTGTTCAGAATGTGGGAAATGTTTTCCTGTGAGATCAGGTCTTGTGAAACATCAGAGAATTCACACGGGAGAGAAGCCCTTCTCATGCCGAGAATGTGGGAGGTGTTTCTCAAGAAGACGGCCCCTCACGGATCACGAGAAGCTCCACACAGGAGAGAAGCCCTTCTCATGCCGAGAATGTGGGAGGTGTTTCTCAAGAAGAGGTACCCTCACAGATCACGAGAAACTCCACACAGGGGAGAAGCCGTATTCATGCACAGAATGTGGGAAATGTTTCACTGTAAAATCGACTCTTGTGGTTCATCAGAGAAGCCACACGGGAGAGAAGCCATATGCATGTACAGTGTGCGGAAAGTGCTTCAAGCAAAAGTCAATCCTCAACGCTCATCAAAAAACTCACTCAGGAGGGAAAGCGTTTTCGTGTTCCGATTGTGGCAGATGTTACAGCTACAAATCAGATCTTCTTAAACATCAAAGAACTCACACGGGGCAGTAGATATTTTCTTCATAAATGTGTTTTATTTGGAAAAATTTATAGAAAATCTTCTGGTAAAAACAATTGTAAAGCAAAATAACAGAAATAAGAGATTCAGATCAATAATTGATGAGTAATAAATGTCTGCGAATAAGAATAAACATCTGTGAGCAAAAGAAGGTTTCAGGATACAGGGGTTGTCTGAAATATTTTGATGGGCTTAAAATAGGCTTCCCATATCTGATTGGTGGATGGGAAGCCCCCTCCTCACCTCGGTAAACTGTTAGAGACCTCCACCAGGCCGAGACATACACTCAGCGGCCACTTTATTAGGTCCACCCTGCTAGTAACGGGTTGGACCCCCTTTTGCCTTCAGAACTGCCTCAATTCTTCGTGGCATAGATTCAACAAGGTGCTGGAAGCTCCTCAGAGATTTTGGTCCATAGTGACATGATGGCATCACACAGTTGCCGCAGATTTGTCGGCTGCACATCCATGATGCGAATCTCCCGTTCCACCACATCCCAAAGATGCTCTATTGGATTGAGATCTGGTGACTGTGGAGGCCATTTGTGTCCAGTGACCTCATTGTCATGTTCAAGAGACCAGTCTGAGATGCTTCCAGCTTTATGACATGGCGCATTATCCTGCTGAAAGTAGCCATCAGATGTTACAGGGTACATTGTGCTCATAAAGGGATGGACATGGGCAGCAACAACACCATGACACCACCACCACCAGCCTGAGCCGCTGATACAAGGCAGGATGGATCCATGACACCACCACCACCAGCCTGACCCGCTGATACAAGGCAGGATGGATCCGCGCTTTCATGTTGTTGTACCAAATTCTGACCCTACCATCCGAATGTCGCAGCAGAAATCGAGACTCATCAGACCAGGCAACGTTTTTCCAATCTTCTACTGTCCAATTTCGATGAGCTTGTGCAAATTGTAGCCTCAGTTTCCTGTTCTTAGCTGAAAGGAGTGGCACCCGGTGTGGTCTTCTGCTGCTGTAGCCCATCTGCCTCAGAGTTGGACGTACTGTGCGTTCAGAGATGCTCTTCTGCCTACCTTGGTTGTAACGGGTGGCGATTTGAGTCACTGTTGCCTTTCTCTCAGCTCGAACCAGTCTGCCCATTCTCCTCTGACCTCTGGCATCAACAAGGCATTTCCGCCCACAGAACTGCCGCTCACTGAATGTTTTTTCTTTTGCGGACCATTCTCTGTAAACCCTAGAGATGGTTGTGCGTGAAAATCCCAGTAGATCAGCAGTTTCTGAAATACTCAGACCAGCCCTTCTGGCACCAACAACCATGCCACGTTCAAAGGCCTCAAATCACCTTTCTTCCCGATACTGATGCTCGGTTTGAACTGCAGGAGATTGTCTTGACCATGTCTACATGCCTAAATGCACTGAGGTGCCGCCATGTGATTGGCTGATTAGAAATTAAGTGTTAACGAGCAGTTGGACAGATGTGGCCGGTGAGTGTATACCATAGAGAAGTTGTCTCCATACACTGTGCAGTGGCCATGTGCTGTGAGCAGATTGTAGAAAGGCTTCTATTTGCAACTACATGGCATGTCGTACTGCCAAAAATGCTCACTAGATTTTTCTGGATGGAAATAGACTGGAACACCCTGGTGGTCCCCTCTGGAATGCACCCTCAGTGTTAAATAAACTTAGTCCGTTCACAACCTGTTTCTTTCAAAGTCGTTTTACCTGCTAGCCATCTCTGTACTGTGGAGCCAACAGGATGACACTGCCTCCCCCGCTGCTCTGTCCTATGATGGTTTGTAATTCTGTCATTCCTCCAGACCTGAGAATACTCTTCACTTCTTACTAACACCAAATGTGCAGCCACCTGTTGCAGGCCTTGGGGCTGAAGATCTGACCACCTACTTTAAATTAACCCTTTAACGACCAGACCCTTTTTTGTTTTCACTCCCCACCTTCAAAAATCTATAACTTTTTTTATAAGATTTTGCTGGCAGTTTTGAGTCATGGGCATCGCACCTCTGGATGGGAAAAGCCGCACGAGGAGTAATGTTACTTAGATTACAAAGGCTGAAGTAACAGCACTGATCCTGGTTAAAGAGGCAACAGGCATCGAGGTGACAGACGCCCTCCTACCCTTGGGGGGCACCTGCTCTGGGCGGCTTCAATAAAAATATTTGACAAAGCCACATATCCGCGGCCTTTACACCTCATCCCATCCGTGGATGAAGAGCCAAATGCCTTCGGAACTCATTATAACCCACCAAGATAACTGCCATAGGACTTGTCACACAAGGATTATGATCCTGGGGACAATAGCTGCTCCTTATCCACCGGGTGCTGGTACCACATCAGTAACCAAATATTCAGTCATCAGCCCATATTTTTATGTGGTCTTAGCTTTCAGAACCCAGAGGGCTAACGGCAAAGAAGAATGGGTCCTTGTAGACACCGGTATGTAGAGGAGCATAGGGGATAGAAGAGTGGATAGCCAAAGGAGCAGCTGTAGGGGCATAGCTATCCAATACTGTTTTACGAGAGGACCCCTCTAAACCCTCCCTCCTCCTTGCCAACCCGCGCTCCTGCAAACAGAAACTCACCAAAGGGAGGGAAGACCGACAGGCGTGGAGCAGAAATCACCACCGCTGGGGAGAACACCAAGCCAAACCTCCTGGAAGACCTGCCGAGGTCCAGCTCATGCCGTCCATGGCTACGACAACCAGACGTCGCCTGGGAAACTCAGGAGGATCTCAAACACTCACAATGGCAGAAGTGTTGACACATCGCAGACTACCTTGGCGACGCCTATGGGCATCCCGGGATTAGGAACTGGAGCCAAGTCTATGGAACCTAAAATTTTAGGAGACTATAAGGGGCTTATGAGGCTGGGAACTAAAGGGGTGACAGTAACAGTGGAAAACCCCTGGAAATATCGTCATCTACTGATTTGCTATTTACTTTTAAGTTTACGTTAGTTTTATATGTATTCAATATCGGTATAATAATCATTTCAGAATGTTTTTTCTTCTTTATTTTTTGCAGATGCCAGTACCACGAGTTTAGAGGTTTATGTGATATTATCAGATTTGGAACATGACGACCAAGATATCCTAAAAGAAATACATGAAAAGTGTTCTGATCCCTCACAGACTGTCGAGCAAAATAAATATGGAGTCTTAGATCAGAGAATTCACACAGGGGAGAAGTCATTTCCTTGTTCACAATGTGGGAAATCTTATGCTAGGAAATCATATCTCCTTATACATCAAAGAACCCACACAGGAGAGAAGCCGTTTCCCTGTCCAGAATGTGGGAAATGTTTTGGTCAGAGATCACATCTCACACAGCATAAAAAAATCCACACGGGAGAAAGGCCATTTCCGTGTTCAGAATGTGGGAAATGTTTTCCTGTGAGATCAGATCTTGTGAAACATCAGAGAATTCACACGGGAGAGAAGCCCTTCTCATGCCGAGAATGTGGGAAGTGTTTCACCGCAAAATCGACTCTTGTTGTTCATCAGAGAAGCCACATGGGAGAGAAGCCATATGCATGTACAGTGTGCGGAAAGTGCTTCAAGCAAAAGTCAGAGCTGACCGCACATCAAAAAACTCACTCGGGGG
>NW_027285760.1:0-26624 GCF_040894005.1 Engystomops pustulosus | reverse complement strand
ATAATACTGCCCCCTATGTACAGGAATATAACTACTATAATACTGCCCCCTATGTACAAGAATATAACTACTATAATACTGCCCCCTATGTACAGGAATATAACTACTATAATACTGCTCCCTATGTACAAGAATATAACTACTATAATACTGCCCCCTATGTACAAGAATATAACTACTATAATACTGCCCCCTATGTACAGGAATATAACTACTATAATACTGCCCCCTATGTACTGGAATATAACTACTATAATACTGCCCCCTATGTACAGGAATATAACTACTATAATACTGCTCCCTATGTACAAGAATATAACTACTATAATACTGCTCCCTATGTACAGGAATATAACTACTATAATACTGCCCCCTTGCTGAGAGGTTGTGTGCAGTGTGAGCTCCTGAGTCTCCTGATGTCTGGAGCGAGCCCAGGGCGGGGCCACCCTGGGTGGGGAGATTCCCCAAGCAAGGCCCAGGCTTCCAGGCCTACACCGGGAGAAAACTCCCATACAATTTCTACAAGGGATGGAAATCCCAGAGTCATTTGTAAGGAAGAAAGTCAACAGAATATGGATGTTGTAAAGAAGATAGAAGAAAACAAAGTGAGTGAAGCAATGAAGGAAGTGAGTCCCAGGCCTGGCCAGCATGGAGCAGCACAGGTGGTGAGTGCAGGACGAGCAGCAGGTGCGCATAGCTCCCAACCGTCCCGATTTTGCCGGGACTTTCCCGCTTTTCGTACCCCTGCCCCGCGTCACGGGCAGCTATGATATTGTCACGAATTTTCCCCCCAGGTTCCGCTTTGTCCCGGCGCTGTGTCCGCATAGTAAATACTTTGAAAGTCTGAACTCACAGTACAGAATGGCTTCTACAGACATCGGGCAGGGAATCCTTTTCAGAGAAGTGTCGGGCTTAGCGCAGAGCAGGGACCACGTCATCAGCTTCAGATCAGCATCTCTCCATATATGGTCACTGCATCTCCTAGGGTTCCCCAGAGCAGACATCGGGCAGGGAATCCTTTTCAGAGAAGTGTCGGCTCAGCCGGAGAGCAGGGACCACGTCATCAGCTCAGATCTCTATCTGTCCATATATTGTCACTGCATCTCCTAGGGTTCCCCAGAGCAGACATCGGGCAGGGAATCCTTTTCAGAGAAGTGTCGGGTTAGCGGAGAGCAGGGACCACGTCATCAGCTCAGATCTCTATCTGTCCATATATGGTCTCCAGGGCTTCCCCAGACACAAGCTCTTTATATAATTAAATTACATAAAGTTTTGCCCAGGCTGAGATTCGAACCTGGGACCCTGTGCACTGCAGACAGGAGCTTAACTAACTGAGCTATAAGCCCAGTGATACAGAGCTGAGGATTTCTGGTAACTAAGAAGTGTTATCTGCCATTTACACTGTGACACAGACTAATGCACTGATATATAGAGAGGGATCTTCTCAGAGATTATTATTGTAATTATTCAGACTATTATTATTATTATTATTATAAATTTTATTATTATGGAGATGATTATTAATAATGGTAAAAATAATAATAATCATCTCAATAATAATAATAATAATAATAATAATAGTCTCAATAATTACAATAATCTGAGAAGATCCCTCCCTATATACCAAGGCAGTATATAGTTCTTAGTTACCAAAATTCTCCACTTGTTAATCACTGAGGCTATAGCTCAGTGGGTTGAGGCGCTGTGTTATTATTGTACATGGACACTGCAGGTTCTGGGTTCAAATCCCAATGAGGATAATTTTTTTTTTTTTTTAAATTATGATTTTTATTATTTTTAATATGGTTAAAATTTGGGGCGTGGCCAGGGAGTGATTGGGGGTGTGGCTTAGGGGGATCGCCGCGGCACGCTACGCGTGCCGCCATTTTGTCCCTCTTTCCTTTTCCCAAATGTTGGGAGGTATGGGTGCACAGCCCCCCACTCCTGCACCCAGACAGAGAAGAACATCCCTGGAGAGACAGACCCTGCAAGAGAACTTACAGCAGAAGGATGTGGTGTCCAGCATGGCCGCTACAGGCCGCACCAGGTCTACAGCTAAGCCGCTGAGTGTCCCTGCACAGTGTGAACAGGCCTCAAGCTCTGCCACTGCAGGCAGAAAGACTGGAGCTGCAAAGGAGACAGGTGCTCCTAGACCACCTGGAGCAGCACCCCGACCAGCACAGCAGGGGAAGGAGACCGTGCGAGCGCCTGAGCTGAGGCTAGCAGAGGAGATCCCAGGACTGGTAAGGAGGATGGGGGAGCTGAGGCTAGCAGAGGAGATCCCAGGACTGGTAAGGAGGATGGGGGAGCTGAGGCTAGCAGAGGAGATCCCAGGACTGGTAAGGAGGATGGGGGAGCTTAGCCACCATAAGGAAATGCTGCAGATGCAGATAGACTGTATGTATAACCTGAAAACTGCGCATCCAGAGAGTAAGAGACTGTATGATACCAAGCTGCACTCACTGAGCATAGAGCTGGCACAGGTGGTGAGGGACATGGACTGTGTTCTGGAGAAGATGGGACCCCTGGCTGAGACATATCAGAATAGGGAGCGCTTCTCACAGCAGAGGCAGAGCTGTGACCCCAGACCCAAGATCCCAGATGCGCCCCGTGTTACAACACCTGTACTGAAACCTGCTAGTTTCTCCTTCCAAAAGGGACAGTCGCAGGATCAGCCGCAGACCTCTGCAGCAGTCACTGAGAAGGAGCACGAGGATGTGGTACAACAAGTCCCAGCAGTGACTGCGCAGCAGCAAGACAAAGCATTTTCCTCTGTGTGTCAGACTGATGCACTGTCCCAGGAGATCTGTGCTGCTGTGACCGAAACTGGGGGACATTCTGATGAACCTGAGGGGTTGGGGGATGGAGGGGACCCTCAGTCTGTCTGGGATATGCAACCATCTAATAATAGCATAGAGGTGGATGGGGCGCAGGGGGTTGTACAGGATGATGTATGTGATTTCCCCCCTCTAACATCAAGCCCCCCAAATAAGTCAGATCCCCCTAGATCAGACCCTCCCCCTAATAGCCAGAGTGAACCCCGTCATGAACCTCCCAGAAATGCCTGGAGCCGCGGCGCTCCCTCCTTTACCTCCAGTGCACAATACTCCGGGCAGGCGTTTAAGAGGAGGAACGTGGTGCGCTTTAAGATCAGAGGCGCTAAAGAAGATCTCCCAGATAGGAGGTTTGTGGTGCGGGATCTCCTGTGCCGCCAGATGGGGTTCACGCCTGATGACATCCTGGCGGTCATCAACCTTCCAGACAGACAGGGCTATGATGTCAGCTTTAAGCTCATGTCTAGTCTGGACAGGTTCTGGGATAAACTCCCCCGGTTCGGGGACACCGATGGCTGGTGTAAGTTCACGTTTGTCCTCATATCCAGGCCAGGTACTGTAGTGGTGAATATCATCTTTTGGAATGAGTCAGTTCCCCCTCAGGATGTTCTAGCTCAGGCGCCATTGTGATCTTGTGTCAGACCTCACCAAGAATAGAGACGCCGACGGTATCTGGACTGGAGGGTGGAAGGTTCTGGTGAAGTTACGCCAGTATAATAACATCACCCTGCACCTCCCCAACAGCTTCTTCATAGGCAGAGAGAAAGGCGTCTGCTTCTATCCCGGGCAGCCGAGAAAGTGTTTTAGATGCGGTAAGATCGGTCACGTGGCCAAAGTATGCACAGTAGTAAAGTGCAACCTGTGCGGGGAGGTCGGCCATCTTAGTGCCACCTGTGAGACGGTCCGATGTAACCTCTGCGGAGAGATTGGGCACCCGCACAAGGACTGCCCGGAGGCCTGGCATAACATCGCCAGGGATTTCTCTGATGATGAGATGGTGCAGGAGGCAGACGCCTTAGAGGAGGAGGCCTTAGTGTCAGGTCTAATACTAACTAGGCAGGAGGTACAGCAGGGGTCAGGTGATACTGCGCCAGAACCTCAGAGAGCAGTCCGCACTCAGCAGAATATGGAGGTTGTCACTCAGGACCAGCCTCAGGCAGCAGCCTCTATAACATCTACTACCAAATATGAGGAGGCCAAAAAGAACAAAAGAAAGAAAAAAGACAAATCCTCCCGTAAGCCTGAGACAGAGTATGGTGCAGGGTCTAAGACCATGAAAAAATCCAGTGGTGATGCCGGGGTCATGGTCCTTTCCAATAGATTTGATGTCTTATCAGAGTCAGATGGAGATTTTGAGCGTGAGTTAGAACGCATTGATAATGAGTGTGACGGGGATACAGAAGACCCTCCGACAAAAAAGAAGCCCCCTTCTTCTGAAGCTGGAGACCCCCTGTCAGACATGGAGACTGGTGGTAGGCAGAGGGAATCTGACTCTGACTCATGATGATGGGGGTCACTGCTCTGCTCTTTATCATTGTAATGGCTGGGTTCTCTCTAAAAGTTGCTTCTAGCAACGTCAACAGCATTAAAGTAAGAAGGACCAGACACGCTGTATATGACCACCTAAGATATCTGGACGCTGATGTCATCTTCCTGCAGGAGACCCGTCTGACCACCTTAGGGCATCTCCGTGAGGCTGAGCGTGAGTGGCGGTCTGGTCCTTCTTACTGGTCACTGGCTGTGGAGCCGTACGCCGGGGTCGCCATACTGTTTAACACCACAGACGTGACGGTGCACAGGCTGACGGAGGTCGCTATGGGGAGGTGCCTGGTGCTAGAAGTGACCATCCATGGTAGGCGGCTCCGGCTGATTAACATCTATGGCCCACAGACAGTGACAGAGAGAATCCAGCTGTTCAATGAGGTGAAGCAATATCTATTTACCTCAATCCCTGTAGTAATGGCGGGTGATTTCAATGTTACCATGACATCAGGTGACAGGTCCTCGGGCAGAGCAGTGGTCAGAGACTCCAAAGTCCTAAAGAGCATCGTATCACAGGCCCATCTATGTGATGTGTTTACCCTGGGTGGCAGGAAACCCAAGTACACCTACACATGTGCTGACAGGAGCAGTAGGATTGACATGGCGTTTGTGAGTCCCTCGGAGACTGTTAGTGGGATGAGTGAGAGGGCCGTCCCATATTCTGATCACCTGGTGTTATTTTTTTGTATGGGAGCCTCTAACCGCTCTGATATTGGTCGGGGGTTATGGAGGCTCAATTCTAGCATCCTGGATGATGCCTATGTCCAGAATTGTATCCACTCCCTTTTTCAGGACCAGCTCCAGAGAGTAGACTTCTATGACAACATATCTGACTGGTGGGAGAACGTCAAGGAGGAGATCAGGTCCCTCTTAAAGAGACTGTCAGTGAAGAAGGGTAAGAGCAAGTACAGCCAGTATCTCAAGCTGCGGAGAGAATTGGAGTCACTGTATTCGGCGGGAGGGGGGGAACAAACAAACGATTGACCGACTGAAATCTGAGATAAAGCAGTATCAGTACAGCCGCTACACGTCTCTTGTTGTAGAACAGGATTACGGGACTCTGGGGGTTCCAGATCCATATGAAAATTGCCGGGAACGTGTGGAAAAAAAATCGATCACAGGTCTCACTGACTCCCAGGGAGTTTTACAGGAATCTCGGGAGGGTATCCTGGGGGTGGTGAGATCCTACTATGCTGAGTTATTTCAGAAGAAGGTTTTGGATAAAGAGAAAATGACACAATTCTTGGAGGCAACTCCAGGCCCTGACACTAGAGATTTGGATTTTTCTCCTTTGACAGCAGGAATAACAGAGGAGGAGGTTAAAGAGGCCATTGATAAGTTACATCTGAAGAAGGCACCAGGTCCTGACGGTATTACAGCAGAATTCTATAAGAAGTTTAGAGACCTCTTAGCCCCGATCCTTGTGGATGTGTTTACCAATTGTCTAGAAAATCACCTGATGCCTCCATCCATGAGAGTGTCCTCCCTTATTCTGCTGTCCAAAGGTAAGGAGCCTAGTGACATCAAGAACTGGAGGCCGATCGCCCTCTTGAATGTTGATAGGAAGATTTTGGCAAAAATTCTGTTTTCTAGGTTAGTCTGTTTGTCCCCGGCACTGTTGGCAGGCTCTCAGTACGGCACAGTAAGAGGGCGGAACATCTCTGGAGCAGTCATCTCGATAAGAGAGATGTTTGAGAGATGTAAAGCTCTGAGGTGTGGGAGATATGTTGTAGGTCTGGACCAGGCTAAAGCCTTTGACAGGGTTGATCACGATTATCTATGGGCCACTTTGTCAAAGTACGGTATTCCGGGACAATTTATAGATTGTCTGAGAACTTTGTACAGAGAGGCGAAGAGCTTTCCTCTGATTAATGGTTGGCAGGGGGACACTTTTGAAGTAGAGGCCGGGGTGCGACAGGGCTGCCCCCTGAGTCCACTGCTGTATGTGTTTGCCATAGACTTGTTTCTGCGATCACTGCAGCGGTGTGATTTTCAGGGGGTGCCGGTCCCCCATTGCTTGCCTTTGAAGGTAGTCGCCTACGCGGATGATGTGACTGTGGTGATATCTGAGCCTCATGAGGTGGAGATGTTATCTGCAGCCATCAGAAGTTACTCAGAGGCCTCCGGGTCTTTGGTCAACCTTGAGAAGAGTCAAGCTTTCTGGACATTGGACACTGCTCCTGGCTTTGATCTGCCACAGTTCGCCAAGGCCTCCACCCATATTAAGATCCTTGGGGTTAAATTTGGGAGGGAAGATAATGCCAAACTAAATTGGGAAGAGAAGTTGGATACCGGAAATGCAAAGGTTCAGCGATGGAAGAACTGGAGGCTGACCTATAGAGAAAGGGTTACTCTGATGAAGACTTACCTGGTCCCTGTCTTCCTCTACGTCTCTGTCGTATTTCCTTTGCCAGAATCTTTCTCCGCTAGGCTCTTTAGCCTGTTCTTCCAACTTTTATGGGGGAACAGGTTGAACCCAGTAAAAAGAGGGATCACCTACCTGCAGAGGAGAGAGGGTGGGCTGGATATGTTAAATCCAAGGGTTTTCTTTGACTCCATGTTTCTGAAAGTTAATTTTGGTTGCCTGGACTCAAATAATGGTCTCCTGTGGGTAAGTAGTGTCAGGGACTGGATATTGCCTTTTGCAGAATCTTGGGTGCGAGGCGGCAGTCTCAAGAGGGGCCGATGGACTCCTGGCTTCCTCCCCCAGTATCTGGAGTATGGTCTCAGGTGTGTGAAAAAGTGGAGAATAGATAAGACATGTCTGGAGAGTAAGACCAGGAAGGACCTTTATATGAGTGTCTGTAGGACCTTTTATACTTTACAGCCAGCTCTGAGGGACTGCACAACGGCCACCCTGCAGGAGAGTCTGAAGCTCCTCAATAGTCCTAGGCTTCCTGCAAAACTATTCGACATTGCTTGGCTATCACTGCACGGGAAGCTTTTTGTTAGGGGTAATTTAAAGTTTTTAAGTGTCTCAGACCGTATGTGCCCCTTGGGTTGTCAGCAGGAGGAGACGATGCAGCACTTCATTACCGAGTGCCAGGGAGGGAGACGGATATGGCAGGAGGTGTCCCGCAGGCTTAGGATACCAAGACTGCAGTCTCTGACCTACCCGGACATAATCTATGGGGTGACACCACAGGTAGCCGGCATCGACAGGGGGACCATGTACCTGATCATCACGGTAACCAAGTACTACCACTGGCACACCAGGACCAGAGTGTCCGTCCATAATGAGTCCTTCCAGCCCATGACCGCAGTCACACAGATACTATCAGAGCTGAGGTGGATCCAATCATTAGAGTTCAGGAAAAAGAGCCAGAATGTTCAGTTATGGAGGAACATAAATCTACACTGATGGATTATATGTCATGGAATTCTGTTTATTTATTTTTTTCCCTTATTACCAGTGATGGACTTTTTAATTTGAAGTTACTCTAAATTCATTATTTTGCTGATGTGTTTAATCTCTGTTAAATAATTGTTTTATTTTTCATTCTGACAAGAATGTATTGTAAATTTTTGTTTGTTTTTACTAATAAAAATTGCCCCCTATGTATAAGAATATAACTACTATAATACTGCCCCCTATGTACAAGAATATAACTACTATAATACTGCCCCCTATGTACAAGAATATAACTACTATAATACTGCCCCCTATGTACAGGAATATAACTACTATAATACTGCCCCTATGTACAAGAATATAACTACTATAATACTGCCCCCTATGTACAGGAATATAACTACTATAATACTGTCCTCTATGTACAGGGATATAACTACTATAATACTGCCCCCTATGTACAAGAATATAACTACTATAATACTGCCCCCTATGTACAAGCATATAACTACTATAATACTGCCCCCTATGTACAAGAATATAACTACTATAATACTGCCCCCTATGTACAAGAATATAACTACTATAATACTGCTCCCTATGTACAGGAATATAACTACTATAATACTGCCCCCTATGCACAGGAATATAACTACTATAATACTGCCCCCTATGTACAAGAATATAACTACTATAATACTGCCCCTATGTACAAGAATATAACTACTATAATACTGCCCCCTATGTACAGGAATATAACTACTATAATACTGCCCCCTATGTACAGGAATATAACTACTATAATACTGCCCCCTATGTACAAGAATATAACTACTATAATACTGCCCCTATGTACAAGAATATAACTACTATAATACTGCCCCCTATGTACAGGGATATAACTACTATAATACTGCCCCCTATGTACAGGAATATAACTACTATAATACTGCCCCCTATGTACAGGGATATAACTACTATAATACTGCCCCCTATGTACAGGAATATAACTACTATAATACTGCCCCCTATGTACAGGAATATAACTACTATAATACTGCCCCCTATGTACAGGAATATAACTACTATAATACTGCCCCCTATGTACAGGAATATAACTACTATAATACTGCCCCCTATGTACAGGAATATAACTACTATAATACTGCCCCCTATGTACAGGGATATAACTACTATAATACTGCCCCCTATGTACAGGGATATAACTACTATAATACTGCCCCCTATGTACAAGAATATAACTACTATAATACTGCCCCCTATGTACAGGAATATAACTACTATAATACTGCCCCCTATGTACAGGAATATAACTACTATAATACTGCCCCCTATGTACAGGAATATAACTACTATAATACTGCCCCCTATGTACAGGAATATAACTACTATAATACTGCCCCCTATGTACAGGAATATAACTACTATAATACTGCCCCCTATGTACAGGAATATAACTACTATAATACTGCCCCTATGTACAGGAATATAACTACTATAATACTGCCCCTATGTACATGAATATAACTACTATAATACTGCCCCCTATGTACAGGAATATAACTACTATAATACTGCCCCCTATGTACAAGAATATAACTACTATAATACTGCCCCCTATGTACAAGAATATAACTACTATAATACTGCCCCCTATGTACAGGAATATAACTACTATAATACTGCCCCCTATGTACAGGAATATAACTACTATAATACTGCCCCCTATGTACAGGAATATAACTACTATAATACTGCCCCCTATGTACAAGAATATAACTACTATAATACTGCCCCCTATGTACAAGAATATAACTACTATAATACTGCCCCCTATGTACAGGAATATAACTACTATAATACTGATCCCTATGTACAGGAATATAACTACTATAATACTGCCCCCTATGTACAGGAATATAACTACTATAATACTGCCCCCTATGTACAAGAATATAACTACTATAATACTGCCCCCTATGTACAAGAATATAACTACTATAATACTGCCCCCTATGTACAAGAATATAACTACTATAATACTGCCCCCTATGTACAAGAATATAACTACTATAATATTGCCCCCTATGTACAGGAATATAACAACTATAATACTGCTCCCTATGTATAGGAATATAACTACTATAATACTGCCCCAAATGTACAGGAATATAACTACTATAATACTGCCCCCTATGTACAAGAATATAACTACTATAATACTGCCCCCTATGTACAGGAATATAACTACTATAATACTGCCCCCTATGTACAGGAATATAACTACTATAATACTGCCCCCTATGTACAGGAATATAACTACTATAATACTGCCCCCTATGTACAGGAATATAACTACTATAATACTGCCCCCTATGTACAAGAATATAACTACTATAATACTGCCCCCTATGTACAAGAATATAACTACTATAATACTGACCCCTATGTACAGGAATATAACTACTATAATACTGACCCCTATGTACAGGAATATAACTACTATAATACTGACCCCTATGTACAGGAATATAACTACTATAATACTGCCCCCTATGTACAGGAATATAACTACTATAATACTGCCCCCTATGTACAGGAATATAACTACTATAATACTGCCCCTATGTACAGGAATATAACTACTATAATACTGCCCCCTATGTACAGGAATATAACTACTATAATACTGTCCCCTATGTACAGGAATATAACTACTATAATACTGCCCCTATGTACAAGAATACAACTACTATAATACTGCCCCAACTGTACAGGAATATAACTACTATAATACTGCCCCCTATGTACAAGAATATAACTACTATAATACTGCCCCCCTATGTACAAGAATATAACTACTATAATACTGCCCCCTATGTACAGGAATATAACTACTATAATACTGCCCCCTATGTACAGGAATATAACTACTATAATACTGACCCCTATGTACAGGAATATAACTACTATAATACTGACCCCTATGTACAGGAATATAACTACTATAATACTGCCCCCTATGTACAGGAATATAACTACTATAATACTGCCCCCTATGTACAGGAATATAACTACTATAATACTGCCCCCTATGTACAGGAATATAACTACTATAATACTGCCCCCTATGTACAGGAATATAACTACTATAATACTGCCCCCTATGTACAGGAATATAACTACTATAATACTGCCCCCTATGTACAGGAATATAACTACTATAATACTGCCCCCTATGTACAAGAATATAACTACTATAATACTTCCCCCTATGTACAAGAATATAACTACTATAATACTGCCCCCTATGTACAGGAATATAACTACTATAATACTGATCCCTATGTACAGGAATATAACTACTATAATACTGCCCCCTATGTACAAGAATATAACTACTATAATACTGCCCCCTATGTACAAGAATATAACTACTATAATACTGCCCCCTATGTACAAGAATATAACTACTATAATACTGCCCCCTATGTACAAGAATATAACTACTATAATACTGCCCCCTATGTACAGGAATATAACTACTATAATACTGCCCCCTATGTACAAGAATATAACTACTATAATACTGCCCCCTATGTACAAGAATATAACTACTATAATACTGCCCCCTATGTACAGGAATATAACTACTATAATACTGCCCCCTATGTACAGGAATATAACTACTATAATACTGCCCCCTATGTACAAGAATATAACTACTATAATACTGCCCCCTATGTACAGGAATATAACTACTATAATACTGCCCCCTATGTACAGGAATATAACTACTATAATACTGCCCCCTATGCACAAGAATATAACTACTATAATACTGACCCCTATGTACAAGAATATAACTACTATAATACTGACCCCTATGTACAGGAATATAACTACTATAATACTGACCCCTATGTACAGGAATATAACTACTATAATACTGACCCCTATGTACAGGAATATAACTACTATAATACTGCCCTCTATGTACAGGAATATAACTACTATAATACTGCCCCCTATGTACAGGAATATAACTACTATAATACTGCCCCTATGTACAGGAATATAACTACTATAATACTGCCCCCTATGTACAGGAATATAACTACTATAATACTGTCCCCTATGTACAGGAATATAACTACTATAATACTGCCCCTATGTACAAGAATACAACTACTATAATACTGCCCCCTATGTACAGGAATATAACTACTATAATACTGCCCCCTATGTACAAGAATATAACTACTATAATACTGCCCCCCTATGTACAAGAATATAACTACTATAATACTGCCCCCTATGTACAGGAATATAACTACTATAATACTGCCCCCTATGTACAGGAATATAACTACTATAATACTGACCCCTATGTACAGGAATATAACTACTATAATACTACCCCCTATGTACAGGGATATAACTACTATAATACTGCCCCCCTATGTACAAGAATATAACTACTATAATACTGCCCCCTATGTACAGGAATATAACTACTATAATACTGCCCCCTATGTACAGGAATATAACTACTATAATACTGACCCCTATGTACTGTACAGGAATATAACTACTATAATACTGCCCCCTATGTACAGGAATATAACTACTATAATACTGCCCCCTATGTACAGGAATATAACTACTATAATACTGACCCCTATGTACAGGAATATAACTACTATAATACTGCCCCCTATGTACAGGAATATAACTACTATAATACTGCCCCCTATGTACAGGAATATAACTACTATAATACTGACCCCTATGTACAGGAATATAACTACTATAATACTGCCCCCTATGTACAGGAATATAACTACTATAATACTGCCCCCTATGTACAGGAATATAACTACTATAATACTGCCCCCTATGTACAGGAATATAACTACTATAATACTGACCCCTATGTACAGGAATATAACTACTATAATACTGCCCCCTATGTACAAGAATATAACTACTATAATACTGCCCCCTATGTACAGGAATATAACTACTATAATACTGCCCCCTATGTACAAGAATATAACTACTATAATACTGCCCCCTATGTACAAGAATATAACTACTATAATACTGCCCCCTATGTACAGGAATATAACTACTATAATACTGACCCCTATGTACAGGAATATAACTACTATAATACTGCCCCCTATGTACAAGAATATAACTACTATAATACTGCCCCCTATGTACAAGAATATAACTACTATAATACTGCCCCCTATGTACAAGAATATAACTACTATAATACTGCCCCCTATGTACAAGAATATAACTACTATAATACTGCCCCCTATGTACAAGAATATAACTACTATAATACTGCCCCCTATGTACAAGAATATAACTACTATAATACTGCCCCCTATGTACAGGAATATAACTACTATAATACTGCCCCCTATGTACAGGAATATAACTACTATAATACTGCCCCCTATGTACAAGAATATAACTACTATAATACTGCCCCCTATGTACAAGAATATAACTACTATAATACTGCCCCCTTTGTACAGGAATATAACTACTATAATACTGCCCCCTATGTACAAGAATATAACTGCTATAATACTGCCCCCTATGTACAAGAATATAACTACTATAATACTGCCCCCTATGTACAAGAATATAACTACTATAATACTGCCCCCTATGTACAAGAATATAACTACTATAATACTACCCCCTATGTACAGGAATATAACTACTATAATACTGCTCCCTATGTACAGGAATATAACTACTATAATACTACCCCCTATGTACAGGAATATAACTACTATAATACTGCCCCCTATGTACAGGAATATAACTACTATAATACTGCCCCCTATGTACAGGAATATAACTACTATAATACTGCCTCCTATGTACAGGAATATAACTACTATAATACTGCCCCCTATGTACAGGAATATAACTAGTATAATACTGCCCCCTATGTACAGGAATATAACTACTATAATACTGTCCCCTATGTACAGGAATATAACTACTATAATACTGCCCCCTATGTACAAGAATATAACTACTATAATACTGCCCCCTATGTACAAGAATATAACTACTATAATACTGCCCCCTATGTACAAGAATATAACTACTATAATACTGCCCCCTATGTACAGGAATATAACTACTATAATACTGCCCCCTATGTACAGGAATATAACTAATATAATACTGCCCTCTATATACAGGAATATAACTACTATAATACTGCCCCCTATGTACAAGAATATAACTACTATAATACTGCCCCCCTATGTACAAGAATATAACTACTATAATACTGCCTCCTATGTACAAGAATATAACTACTATAATACCGCCCCTATGTACAGGAATATAACTACTATAATACTGCCCCCTATGTATAGGAATATAACTACTATAATACTGCCCCCTATGTACAGGAATATAACTACTATAATACTGCATCCTATGTACAAGGATATTGGATTCATCTTCTTTCTGTAGTTTGGTTGTCAGTGATTGTATGATCTGGTTGTTCGTGATTGTATGATGTGATTGTTAGTGATTGTATGATCTGGTTGTTAGTGATTGTATGATCTGGCTGTTAGTGATTGTATGATCTGGTTGTTAGTGTTTGTATGATCTGGTTGTTAGTGATTGTATGATCTGGTTGTTAGTGATTGTATGATCTGGTTGTTAGTGATTGTATGATCTGGTTGTTAGTGATTGTATGATCTGGTTGTCAGTGATTGTATGATCTGGTTGTTAGTGTTTGTATGATGTGGTTTTTAGTGTTTGTATGATCTGGTTGTTAGTGTTTGTATGATGTGGTTGTTAGTGATTGTATGATCTGGTTGTTAGTGATTGCATGATCTGGTTGTTAGTGATTGTATGATCTGGTTGTTAGTGATTGTATGATCTGGTTGTTAGTGATTGTATGATCTGGTTGTTAGTGATTGTATGATCTGGTTGTTAGTGATTGTATGATCTGGTTGTTAGTGATTGCATGATCTGGTTGTTAGTGATTGCATGATGTGGCTGTTAGTGATTGTATGTTCTGGTTGTTAGTGATTGTATGATCTGGTTGTTAGTGATTGTATGATCTGGTTGTTAGTGATTGTATGTTCTGGTTGTTAGTGATTGTATGATCTGGTTGTTGATCTCCTGTGGTCTCTGATCCCTGTGTCTGTATTCTGCAGGAGGTGAAGGTCTGTGTTCTGGATCTGGATGTGGTGGACCCTGAGGACATAATGTGCCGCAGCCTGACCAAGGTAACCGGACCCCCGGAACTGCCGCCCCCTCCTGTGGTTGTTTGGGGAAGTTCTTATCCTGGTCCTGTGTAGGATACACATTTATCAAGACCAGTGCAGTGTATACTAGCAGCGGAGGTCCTGTGAGGATCAGTGGAGGTCCTGTGAGGATCAGTGGAGGTCCTGTGAGGAGCAGCGGAGGTCCTGTGAGGATCAGTGGAGGTCCTGTGAGGAGCAGCGGAGGTCCTGTGAGGATCAGTGGAGGTCCTGTGAGGAGCAGCGGAGGTCCTGTGAGGATCAGTGGAGGTCCTGTGAGGAGCAGCGGAGGTCCTGTGAGGATCAGTGGAGGTCCTGTGAGGAGCAGCGGAGGCCCTGTGAGGAGCAGCGGAGGCCCTGTGAGGAGCAGCGGAGGCCCTGTGAGGATCAGCGGAGGTCCTGTGAGGAGCAGCGGAGGCCCTGTGAGGATCAGCGGAGGTCCTGTGAGGATCAGCGGACGTCTTGCGAGGAGGGTCAGGTTATTGTGGGGGGGGTGCGGCCTGAGAAGACCCCCGGTTATTCCTGTGAGTAGTTTTTGGGTTCAGCCGCCACAGATACAAAAAGAGTAACCAGAAGAGACACTTGTCTGAATAGATCCGCACCCGCAGCCGGGAACCGAGGAGACCACAGTAAGGATTCGTGCAGGAGATGAGTCACAGAAGAGGAGCCTAACAATACTATCACCCCCATCATCTCCACCCAGGGCTCAGCCATTGACCAGTCAGTATTGTGTCTCCATTCTATGGAAGAAGTTCTTCAGGAAAGTCATGTGGTTTATCACACGGCTCCGGCCTCATCCGTCCTTCTTCTCTGTGTCCCTGCTGCAATGCTCTGCACCAGCCCTTGCTGTATACAGAGAGCACCCCGGGGGGAACTACTACCACCACCATCATCTAACACCAGTGCAGCGCCCTCATCACTGGCTGCATGAGACATTGCAGCTACACATGGAGTATAGAAGGTGCAGCCTTCAGGTTCCAAACTAGAGACAGTCACCATCCAGCAATAATGGTGGAGAGTCCAGGACTAAAGGCTCCATCCTGCTCTATCAGTGTTTTTGTTCCCCGTGTGGAAGCTTCTTCCATGTTCCATCCTGCTCCATCAGTATAGATGAGACATGTGTTTATTCCCCATGTGGAAGCTTCTTCCAGGCTCCTTCCTGCTCCATCAGTATAGATGAGACGTGTGTTTATTCCCCATGTGGAAGCTTCTTCCAGGCTCCTTCCTTCTCCATCAGTATAGATGAGACGTGTGTTTGTTCCTCGTGTGGAAGCTTCTTCCAGGCTCCTTCCTGCTCCATCAGTATAAATGAGACGTGTGTTTGTTCCTCGTATGGCAGCTTCTTCCAGGCTCCATCCTGCTCCATCAGTATAGATGAGACGTGTGTTTGTTCCTCGTGTGGAGGCTTCTTCCAGGCTTCTTCCTGCTCCACCAGTTTAGATTGGATCTGTGTTCCTCAGATGATTTTTCCAAGCTCAATCCTATTACAGTAGAACAGGTGATATCTATGCATGTTCCTCCGGGGGATGCTTCTCCCAGCATCCTCTTTTTCCACCAGCATGGATGAGATCTGTTAATGTGCCTCAGCTGGGTGCTACGATCAGGCTCCTCTAGTATATAAGTGAGGTCTATGTATGTTCCTTAGGTGAATGGTTATTCCAGGATCCACCCTGCTCCACCAGTATAGATGGATGCATCTTCCAGGATCGAGGCTGCTTCCTCCGGATACATGAGAGTTTTGTTCCTCACGATGGTGCTTCTTCCAGGCTCCATCTTACTCCATCAATATAGTGAGGATCTGTGTCCCTCTGGTGGATGTTCTTCTAGACTACTTTGGCTCCACCAGTACAGATAAGATCCTTTTATGTTCCTCAGCTGGGAGCTTCTTCCAGGCTCCATCCTACTCTATTAGTATAAGTGACATCTAAGTATATTTCTCTGGTGGAAGCTTCTTCCAGGCTCCACCAGTAGACATGGGATCTGTGGTCCTCAGGTGGATGCTTTTCTTGGTTCCCCAGTCTGAGGGTCGTCTGATCTGACTTTTTCCTTGAATTCTTGAGGCAACATTTAATTCCTTTTCTTGTTACTTTCAGAAAGTTCCTGTGAAGAGAAACAGAAGACCACGTCCAAGGCCGAGACCAGGAGGCAACACTATCCTCCAAGTTGATCTGTCTAAAAGCTGGGCCATCTCTGTGAGAGACAAGTCACAGAGCTGACCCCCGCATGTCCCTCTGCCTCAGTCCTACATATAATAGGACACATAACCCCCCGGCCGGAGGTGCACGGCCCCAGGACCTGCCAAGTACAAGTAAAATCTGCAGAGAAAACCCTTCCCTGTACGTGGACTTATTTCCATCAGAACAGAAGCAGAATAAGAATGACTGATGATAATGGAAGGTGGTGATGATGATGATTATGTTTAATGCTTGCTGATTGATGACTGATGTCCATGATTACTGCTGATTATTCATGATGATAATGATTGATAGTTCAGATATGAATGTGAAAGATTAATGATTGATTGATGATAATTGATGAACGTTTTATGGATGATGACAATGCGGAGGCCCCTTCCTCTCAGCTTGGGTTGAGGTCGCGCAGAGCTGGGTCTATGACCTTTAACCCCTCAGATCCCATGGTCAGAAGTGAAAGTAACAGAACGGCTCTTCTCCCTGGAGCTTGTGGTCAGGGCTGGGAGGAGGCTCTCTGGTGGCCTGGACGGAGAAGAACCCGGTCATAGCTCACTACTAATAAAATAACAGTATACCGGGGTACAACTGGCTGATAGGGCCCTGCCAGTCACCACCGGTATAGCAACGCTACCTACTTGTGTGTGCAAAAAGCCGACAGTGCACACAAAAATGATGCAAAAAATGATATACTTTATTAATATTTATGCATACACATTATTAATCCAGACATAAAAAGGACAAGACAGACTAAAACAACAATAAGCACGATTCAGTGTAACGTATGTAGATAGATAGTATGTTCCCACATGTCTGAGTGTGGACCATAATAGAGCCCTATAGATATTAGAGGTAACTAATAAATACCAATTACAGAAAGGGGGTCATGAGGGAAAACCAAAACGGATCCAGACCAAAAACATGTATATGTCCCCGACACGCGTTTCGCCAGGTAGGCTTCTTCTCCCAGAGACGAAACGCCTCACACTTATCACCAGGTGTGACAGAAGCCACATATGTAATCATCTCCCTGGGGTGTGACTAGAGGGTTAAAAATGCAGGATACAGCCTCAAATCCAAAATTTACAGTAGTGTCCACTCCTGTTTATAACCCCTCCCCCTCACGTGGCTTGTGTCCACAAGAAAAAAGACACGATCATACATAAGGCGCAAGAAAGAGCTACCAAATGTCTCAATTATACACAAAAAAAATTTAAAAACTACATGTCCCCCTATTCGTTTTAGTGTTTGAATCTTAGATCAACAATAAGAATCTTGATGCGATTCTGAGATTCTCTCCCCCGCTGCTGCCACCTAGTGTCCTCCTGGTGGATAGGATGTCATATTAGAATCTTATTATAGTGATTCCAATAGAAGGAGGGGCCAGGAATTTATTATTTCTGTATAAATATATTTTCTTCTCTAACTTATTTTTATTGTGCTCCGATTAATATTCTTTCTATTGCAATTTCATTTATTTCTCTTTATTGTAACCTCAAACGTACTTGAGTATTATAGTAAATATTTTTATATCTGATAAAGGGGCAGTTCTCCTCACCCCGGTGATATCCACCATCCCCGGTGATATCCACCATCCCCCGGTGATATCCACCATCCCCAGAGACATCCACCATCTCCCGGAGACATCCATCATCCTCCGGCAACATCCACCATCCCCCAGAGACATCCACCATCCCACAGAGACATCCACCATCCCACAGAGACATCCATTATTCCCCGGCAACATCCACCATCCCCCGGTGACATGCACCATTCCCCGGTGATATCCACCATCCCCTGGCGACGTCCACCATCCCCAGAGACATCCACCATCCGCCGGCAATATCCACCATCCCCCGGCAACATCCACCATCCCCCGGAGACATCCACCATCCCCCGGCAACATCCACCATCCCCCGGAGATATCCACCATCCCCCGGCAACATCCACCATCCCCCGGAGACATCCACCATCCCCCGGCAACATCCACCATCCCCCGGAGATATCCACCATCCCCCGGCAACATCCACCATCCCCCGGAGATATCCACCATCCCCCGGCAACATCCACCATCCCCCGGAGATATCCACCATCCCCCGGCAACATCCACCATCCCCTGGAGATATCCACCATCCCCCGGCAACATCCACCATCCCCCGGAGATATCCACCACCCGCCGGCAACATCCACCATCCCCCGGCGACGTTCACCATCCCCCGGAGACATCCACCATCCTCAAGCAATATCTACTATAGCCTGGTGATGTCCACCATCCCCCAGTGATATTCACCATCCCCCGGAGACATCCACCATCCCCCGGCGATATCCACCTTCCCCCAGCAACATCCACCATCCCCCGGCGACATTCACCATCCCCCAGCGAGGTCCACATCCCCTGGAGACATCCACTATCCCCTGGCGACATCCACCATCCCCTGGTGACATCCACCATCTCCCGGTGACGTCGACCTGTGAGTCGCTCGGCACATACTTTTATATACATATATACAGAAGTTACCTTCTCCCTTAGAGGGGAGTGGGGGAACCCGGGGGGCTGGTTGGGGCTGCGGTCATGGGGACGTGTGGGCCAACGGGAAGGTACATGTGGCGGCCGGAGGTGGGGGGGAAGTGTCGACTGGCAGTCATGTGGACATGCTGGCCGGTGAGAAGCTGCATGTGCCAGTGGGCAGGCGGGGGAAGTGGCAGGAGCATGTGTAGGGCGTCGTGCGGGAGCCCTATGGGTAGGTACATCTGCCGACCAGCAGGAGGCGGGAAGGATGTACATTAGCTCTACTGCAGATGCCGACCTTATGCATTTTATACTACATGGCGGTACGCTGTATGCATTTTATACTACATGGTGGCACGCTGTATGCATTTTATACTACATGGCGGTACGCTGTATACATTTTATACTACATGGCGGCACACTGTATGCATTTTATACTACATGGCAGCATGCTGTATGCATTTTATACTACATGGCGGTACGCTGTATGCATTTTATACTACATGGCGGCACGCTGTATGCATTTTATACTACATGGCGGTACGCTCTATGCATTTTATACTACATGGCGGTATGCTGCATGCATTTTATACTACATGGCGGTACGCTCTATGCATTTTATACTACATGGCGGCACGCTGTATGCATTTTATACTACATGGCGGCACGCTGTATATATTTTATTATACATGGCGGCACGCTGTATATATTTTATTATACATGGCAGCATGCTCTATATATTTTATTATACATGGCAGCACGCTGTATCTATTTTATTATACATGGCGGCACGCTGTATATATTTTATTATACATGGCAGCATGCTCTATATATTTTATTATACATGGCAGCACGCTGTATCTATTTTATTATACATGGCGGCACGCTGTATATATTTTATTATACATGGCAGCATGCTGTATATATTTTATTATACATGGCGGCACGCTGTATATATTTTATTATACATGGCAGCACGCTGTATCTATTTTATTATACATGGCAGCATGCTGTATATATTTTATTATACATGGCGGCACGCTGTATATATTTTATTGTACATGGCGGCACGCTATATCTTTTTCTACACTGTATCTGATATATTACATATATGGGGGGGGGAATCTCTCCATGGCTCACCTCGGGCAGCAGACAGGCTTGGTTCACCCCTGCTCACACCACAACTGATCAGCTTGTACTGTTCCATAATTACTTTTATATAAATTGAAAATACCATAATAAATAATATTGACACATAATAAATTGAGATCCTTTCCATAATTTATAGGGTTATCAATTTATTTTGGGGGCCATCTAAAATAGTCATATAGTCACAAAGCCCCCACTATAATCATCATAGGAATAGTTTCTATGCAGTAGCTTATAGTTCCAGTTCCTTAACAACATCTGCTAAGGTTGCAGTGCGTCCACTGTAGCCAACACTCATGCTGCCCCCAGTAGTCACAGTGTCCCACAGTATCCAATAGTCACAGTGCCCTCACAGTAGCCAATATAGTGACAGTGCCCCTGCAGTCCTGAATACAGTAACAATGAACCACAGTAGCCAATATAGCAATAGAGCCCCACAGAAGCCAATATAATCACAATGCCCCAAGCTAGCCACTAGTAACAGTGCCGTCACAGTAGCAATATAGTAACACTATCCTACTGTAGCCAATAGTCACAATAGTCACAGTGCCCCATGGTAGCGGATATTGTCACAGGGCCACACAGTAGCCAATATAGTGACAGAGACCTACATCTGGCAGTAGTCACATTGGGGGTCATTTCCTAAGGGACCGAATCGCTATTTTTCGTCGGGTTACCCGAATATTACCGATCTGCGCCGTTTTTCCTTGAATTGCCCCGGGTTTTTGGCGCACGCGATTGGATTATGGCGCATTGGCCGGCAACATGCATACGATGGAAATCGAGGGCGTGGCCATCGGAAAACCCGACAGATTTGGAAACACTGCAGAATTTTTTTTTAAATTGTGTCGCGAAAATAGCACTTACATACACCGGAACGGAGAAGGTGAATTCCAGCGAACTCCGGCGGACTTCAGCGCAGCAGCGACACCTGGTGGACATCGGGCGCACGACCTTAGTGAATCCCGGCAGAACCCGAATCAGCATGGGATAGCGCGCCGCTGGAGCACGACAGGACGGGTAAGTAGATGTGCCCATTGCCTCCACTGTAGCAATATACTCACAGTGCCCCACAGTAGCTAATAAAGTCAATAAAGTCAAGGTGTCAAAGCTTTTACAGCTTGTAAATAAGTTGCCACTGTCCTAGAATAGCCCCCCCCACCCACACACCTCCTGCTATATTAATGAGAAAAAAAGAAAAGAAGGACTTAAATCACAGCATTTAGGGGTCACATGGTATAAGTATATAGGACCAGTATATAGATCCACACTGCACCTAAATTAATCTACTTTATTCGCCTCACAGTTCACTCAGGAAACCTTTAAGGCTATATTCACACTGCCGTTGCCCGCCCGTACCGTAGCGGGCAACGGCAGTGTACGGGGAGAGGAGGAGGAGGTGAGCGCAGCTCACCCCCGCCCCTCTCCATAGCAACCTATGGCGCACGGCGCCGTATTACGGGAAAAGATAGGACAGGTCCTATCTTTTTCCCGGGTACGGAACGGTACGGTGCCGCACGTGTGCGGCACCGTACCGCTCCCGCAGGGTGCCGTGCTCCCATAGAAGTGTATGGGGGACGTATATCGGCCGTATATACATCCCCCATACGTTCGTGTGAATATAGCCTTAGAAGAATTTTTTTGAAGGATAAGATGAAGAAAAGCCTATTGGGGATCCTGTGCCCCTCATCTCTCAAGACCCCGGCAATGGACACGGCTGCAAGTGCTGAATGTCAAGGTCCAGTCTCAGGAGCCGATAGCTACATTACTGGATACATCTCATTGGGGCAGATTTACTTACCCGGCCCATTCGCGATCCAGCGGCGCGTTCTCTGCGGTGGATTCGGGTCCGGACGGGATTCATTAAGGCAGTTCCTCCGACGTCCACCAGGTGGAGCTGCTGCGCTGAAGTCCGCTGAAATGCACTGAAGTTCACCGGCCTATTCCTAATGAAGGTAAGTGCAAGCTCCGCGACACTTTTTGTTTTTTAAATGCAGAGGTTTTTCCGAATCCGGCGGTTTTTCTGAATCCGTCGGGTTTCCGTTCGGCCACGCCCCCCCGAAGGATAATTCATAGTGAAAAGTAAACAAAATGAGAAATATCCAATCATGAGACCTGTGGTGAGACTTAGTTTGGATTGCGTGGTCCTGGTATCTACTGAATCCTACTAATCTCCCAGGGGCCGGGGGTGAAGAGCTCTCCTTATCTCCTTATGCTGAATTCTGTTCTCCTGGCTCATCCTTTGCTGCCACCACCTACACTTTACTTATTAACTTGTAATAACAAGGCACATAGGCGCCTTCCTACATAAATCCATTGACAATTTAGTGAGTTTTGGTTCATACTTTCATGCAGGTCGCCCCTTATGGATAATTCATCCACCAATGGTGTGTTTTAGGAACTTTCCTTGGAGAACCTCATGAAGATGGAGCAGAGATAAGAGAACCCGTCATGTCGTAGCTGATCCCATGTGATCTGGAGGTCACAGAGAAGGTCACCGTCATGTAACTCATTTGTTGTCCCTTTGATGCGTCTCAATAGAAGTTGCATCATAAATGGCCATTTTGCCCGGTGTCTGGGGCTCTCACTCCACTCCGTCTCTGTAACGTCCAGACGTGACGGCACTGGACCAATGATGAGTGGAAATGAACCAGAGTTTACATTTGATATAAGTGAACATGGGGGAGTTTTTCAGTCAGGGACAAGGAGGGGCATTTTTATTTTACATTTACCATTTATACCCCAAAAGGTGCCAAAAAATACAATTCCTTCTGCAAAAACAAAAACCCCTCGCAGTAAGATAGATAGAAAAAGAATGATTTCATCGGACAAGACATAAAGTAGGCTAGAACTTGATTTCCTTTAGATCAGTGTTAGGCAGGGGTGATAGGACTCCGTGCAGGGCACCAGGTCACATGTAGATGACCCCGGGTGACCGGCAATGGCAGAGAGATAAGGAGACACTTCTGCAGGATTATCTCTGCTCTAGCAACGACGGATCTTGCACATCAAACAGTCCAGATATCCCACAGCCGTGGACATATCTATGGAGCCGGCGTGTGGCTTATTAGGGGGGTCTTCTCCATGACTGGATCTCCTGGAGTCATCATCTCCATCATCTGCTCCGGTGCCAGAAGGTTTTGGTTTCCCGCTGGTGTCATCTGGAGCCTCAGCAGAAATCTCCAGCCGGGAGGAGTCTTCCAAGTATTTCCTTAAAATTTCTTCTTCCTCCACTGAATACTAAAGAGAGAGAAAGATGTTAGGACATTCAGGGGTTAACTTTATACCCCTCTACTCTATACTACTATACTATATACTCTATACTACTCTACTCTATACTCCTCTACTCTATACTACTCTATACCCCTCTACTCTATACTCCTCTACTCTCTACTCCTCTACTCTATACTCCTCTACTCTATACTCCTCTACTCTATACCCCTCTACTCTATACTCCTCTACTCTATCCTCCTCTATTCTATACTCCTCTACTCTATACTCCTCTATTCTATACTACTCTACTCTATCCTCCTCTATTCTATACTCCTCTATTCTATACTACTCTACTATATACTCCTCTACTCTATACCCCTCTACTCTATACTCCTCTACTCTATACCCCTCTACTCTATACTCCTCTACTCCATACTCCTCTACTCTATACTCCTCTACTCTATACTTCTCTACTCTATACTCCTCTACTCTATACTCCTCTACTCTATACTACTCTACTCTATACTCTATACTCCTCTACTCTATACTACTCTATACTACTCTATACCCCTCTACTCTCTACTCCTCTACTCTATACCCCTCTACTCTATACCCCTCTACTCTATACTCCTCTACTCTATACTCCTCTACTCTATACTCCTCTACTCTATACTCCTCTACTCTATACTCCTATCCTCTATACTCCTCTACTCTATCCTCCTCTATTCTATACTCCTCTACTCTATACTCCTCTATTCTATACTACTCTACTATATACTCCTCTACTCTATACTCCTCTACTCTATACTCCTATCCTCTATACTCCTCTACTCTATACTCCTATCCTCTATACTCCTCTACTCTATACCCCTCTACTCTATACTACTCTATACCCCTCTACTCTATACTACTCTATACCCCTCTACTCTATACTACTCTATACCCCTCTACTCTATACTACTCTACTCTATACTCCTATACTCTATACTAGTCTACTCTATACCCCTCTACTCTATACTCCTATACTCTATACTACTCTATACCGCTCCACTCTAAACCCCTCTACTCTATACTCCTCTACTCTATACTACTCTATACCGCTCTACTCTATACCCCTCTACTCTATACTCTATACTCTTCTACTCTATAATCCTCTACTCTATACTCTATACTCTTCTACTCTATACCTCTATACTCTATACTCCTATACTGTATACTCCTATACTCTATACTCCTCTACTCTATTCTCCTATACTCTATAATCCTCTAGTCTATACTCTATACTCTTCTACTCTATACCTCTATACTCCTATACTTCTATACTCCTCTACTCTATACTCCTATACTCTATACTCCTATACTGAATACTCCTATACTCTATACTCCTCTACTCTATACTCCTCTACTCTATACTCCTATACTGAATACTCCTATACTCTATACTCCTATACTCCTATACTCTATAATCCTCTAGTCTATACTCTATACTCTTCTACTCTATACCTCTATACTCTATACTTCTATACTCTATACTCCTCTACTCTATACTCCTGTACTGTATACTCTATACTCCTCTACTCTATACTCCTCTACTCTATACTCCTATACTGAATATTCCTCTACTCTATACAACTCTACGCTATACTCTATACTCCTATACTCTATACTCCTCTACTCTATACTACTCTACTCTATACTCTATACTCCTATAATCTATACTCCTATACTCTATAATCCTCTACTCTATACTCTTTTACTCTTTTACTTTCTACTGTATACTCCTCTATTCTATACTCTATACCCCTCTACTCTATACTACTATACTCTATACTCTTATACTCTATACCCCTCCACTCTATACCCCTCTACTCTATACCCCTCTACTCTATACTCCTCTATTCTATACTCTATACCCCTCTACTTTATACCCCTCTACTCTATACTCCTATACTCTATAGTCCTCTAGTTTATACTCTATACTCCTCTTTTCTATACTCCTCTACTCTATACTGTTATACTCTATACTCCTATACTCTATAATCCTCTAGTCTATACTCAATACTCTTCTGCTCTATACTCTATACTTCTATACTCCTATACTCTATACTCCTATACTCTATACTCCTCTACTCTATACTCCTCTTATCTATACCCCTCTACTTTATACTCCTATACTCTATAATCCTTTAGTCTATACTCTATACTCTTCTACTCTATACTCTATACTTCTATACTCTATTCTCCTATACTCTATACTCCTATACTCTATACTCCTATACTGAATACTCCTATACTCTTTACTCCTATAATCTACTTCTCTACTCTTTACTCCTATACTCTATATTCCTATACTCTATAATCCTCTAGTCTATACTCTATACTCTTCTACTCTATACTCCTCTACTCTATACTCCTATACTCAATACTCTTCTACGCTATACTCCTTTCCTCTATACTCCTCTACTTCATACTCCTGTCCTCCATACTCCTCTACTCCATACTCCTGTCCTCTAT
>NW_027285759.1:0-26730 GCF_040894005.1 Engystomops pustulosus | reverse complement strand
CACACTCTGAGCTGTCTGGCCTTTGCTCAGATGCTTGGGCTGTACTTGGGTGAGGACACTGTGCAAGGTATGTGGGGTTTGCATTGAAACTGAGTAATCTAGGATCTGGGATCAGCTCACTGGCCTTGCTGAGCAGATTGCTGGCTGCAGCTACTAACACATGACGGGCTCCCCTCACGACTGAGTCTAACTGGGCCTAATAGTGGGCCACTGGGGAGGCCACCACGTTCCTGGACTAGACACCTGTGGCGTGGCCTAGATACTCAGTGCAAAATAAAACATAAGTTTGATCCAGTGGGATGTGCCTAGGGCCAGGGCAGACAGAATTTGTCAGCTTAAGGCTATGGAATGCATCAATTGCCTCCTGACTAAGGGCAAATGGAGAAGAGGCAATTCAATTATCAAGGGGCAACATCAGGCTGGAGGCAGACCTTATCCCAGGCTGCAGGAGCTGGCCAGTTCTAGAATCATGTGAAGAGGCTTAGGGCCTCAGGACAGGGGCACATTCTGGACTGCCAGCTTTCTTCCCTCTGTCAGGTGTCTGCCTGTGGCTGAGAAGCAGTGGCCTAGGAAGACCACCTTCTCCTGGCAGTACCGGAGTTTGTCTCAGGGAACTTTACAACCCTTCTGGAACAGAAAACACATAAGGTCAATAAATGCATCCTAGCAAACAACAACAGTAGGTCCTCCGCATACTGAAAAGGAGAACATCCAATAAGGGGCTAGTCTGCCAGTCTACTCCCTGTAGGGTCGTGTAGTATGGAGTACTGGCTGGGGGGGTTTTACCCCCCTTGTGGGAATCTGAATCAGATATACTGGAATAATACACTGGTAAAGGCAAATAGGTCCTGGCAATCCTCATGTAGGGGCACAGAGAGGAAAACATTTGCCAACAGGGAAGAGTTCTACAATGAAAGGCACTAACTCTATTGGGGGGGGGGGGCTTTCAGAAGAGGGGGACTGTTCTTGCTGACATCCTTGTCCATTACCACCCCCCTTGTCCCGCCCTGTTGGGGCCGTCTACGTTTCCTAGAGTGTGTCTCTTTGTATTCTTATCACAAGCAAATTCCTTTAAGTCTTTTAGATTGTCAGCTCTGTCTCCCCCACTCAACACAGATGCTTTCTGTGTGCTTCAAGGCCACTTCTCACAGACATAGATAAGACAAAGCAAAGCCCAGCTGCACACAGATCTCCCCCTGATTAACTCTTTCAACTCCAGAAAGCAGGTACCAGAGACATTGCAACACTTTTTCTAGTAATTTTTCTGCAATTGTCAGAATCAAATAAGTTTTAAAAATAAAATAAACAAACAGCGTTGCACACTCAAGACCCTTAGCAAATGTTTGAAATTGGTGAAAATATTCACCTGCCGGCATTTATTTCAAACATCCGCCAGGACGCCTCAAGGGTGACTCAGCTGCTATCCTACAACCAGCCTACAGTATAGAGTTATAGGCAATTAACTTTCAGGGACTTGAAGGAAATATACTGTCTTACGATGGCCGCCACTGAAAAATGGTAGGGCGTGTCATCTTCTCTAACCCCCACATACGGGGGTGGAGTCTAAGAGGGTGCTGGTCTGCATTCGAAAAGATTTATTTTTTTTTTTTAATGAGCACTCTCTAGGATTCCTGTCCCTCTGTCCTGGTCCGTCCGTAGTCACTGGTCTAAGTCTCCAGTAATCAACCCCATCCACTTTCCTTTGTCATTAACTCTCTACTTACATCAAAACAACCTTCTGCCTGGGTGTGCCACTTTTTGTCTTTGAGCCAGCCACCATTTACATCAAGTGCTGTCTCCCACCTCTGCACACTCAGGGGATCATCTAACATACCCAAAACTTCAATACCTCATAACTTCCTTTTACCCACTCTTTACCTTTCCTGTGTGACACTATGTCAGTCGCCTTTTTAGGTCTGCAGTGTCCAGCTACAGTCTTAGTTTGCTCACTACCCATTTTGTGGAATCTGTGGAATACCCGATTTTGTTCAAGGGCTATAGATATCCTCCATACATACAGCTCCAGACTACCCCGCTACCTATCAGTAAGTACAAATTAGAGACCTTCACACAATATTTCAGAAATCAAGGAGTTAACGCTCAACTGTAAAATTCCCGTCAGTGTCCCTCTTGCCTCTACTGTCCTTTCCGCATCACGGGGCCGCATCAATCCCGAAGGAACGATACGTAAATTTGGCCAGAATTTGTCTCTGCAAACTTCCAGATTCTATCCGCGCTTACATGAACAAAAATCTCAACACCATCACAAACTTTCTGAACTACATCAACAATTCACAAGAGGGCACTGCAGACCTTTTTCTAAAACATACATAGTCACGTCCAGTCTCTGTCAGTCAATCACCTTACAAGAGATCCTTTATCACAATTAAAGTGAACATACTATTATATATGGACATATAAGGCAAAGTACATAATATCACACAAGGAGATGACCTTACCCAGTCCCTTTCAGCCAGTGAAACAGAACTACAGTCAAGGTAGACAAAAATAGACTTGACTTACCCCGATGAGCGCTCATTGTCAGTTCTGGTCACTGGCCGCCTGGACTCTTGCGGAGGTCACCTCGATGGTTAGATGTCCATAAAAGTATGCCCACCCAGGGACGTCAATTCTTATAGATTTATATCCGGGGCTCAAACCCCTAATCATTGTAAGGTGACTTTCAAATTAAATGAGTCTGTGTCCAGCGCTGGAATTGACTAACTTGAAGGAAAGACAAGACCTGTCCTTGCAGGAAGTTAGCAACACGACTGATAAGTTTTATTGAGGGACCGACATTTATAGAAAACCATAAGGCACTTTACATAAGGCGTGTAATTAGAAAAGCAACAACTATAATTGGGTGTTCTCACCCAGGAAATGTAACACTATTGGATGTAAGCACACGAAGGAGTCTAATACTATTGGCTACATGCAAATACTGAAACTTCACATAAACCAAATGTCCAGATGTCCACCTGGATACCTTCCACTAGGTGGTGCTAGTGAGCACTAAGTCTTTGTTTGCTGAGGGAAACTCCCAAACTTAGTTATCACTACACAAAGTTATATGAAATGAATACTGAATCTTTAAAATGTCCGACAATATGTAAGATGGCGTCTGAGTCCAGTGTAATATCTTTAACAAGATAAAATCACCTGAGACACTAACCGGGTAAGAGAGAGCCCCTAGAGACCTGTACAGCTGTATCTGATGATTATCGGGCAACTATAACGCCTATAACAGTATTGTATCGATATACAAACACTTGGGCCTAAGTGAATTATCCCTTAATAAACAGAGGGTGGGAGGGTGGCTGAACGAGAGACAAGATCCCTGATACAAATGGTCACAAAACTAGGGGTTAGGCTAAAGGCAAAGGAAAACAAGGTCTTGTATTCTAAGGAGAAAACTGCTGGGTAGCACCTAACCAGATCATATGACAAGCTGTGAAGAAAATGGCCACCGGGTGGACCCCGGACCTTCCATAGCCGATATTGGATGCCACTGGTGAAAAGACCTGAAGACTCAAACTGGACAAATTGTAGCCAAAGTATAAAGCACTCAGTACATGTCGGGCCCATTAGGTGATGTTCAACTCCAAACAGCAAAATATAAGCAAGTTACACAACAGGGAAAGACCCGGAAGGGATGAATAAGATTACAACAAGTCAATAACAAACTACAACCCTAAGTGATCAGCACAGAAATCGCTTCTCATATTGGAAACAGTGGCCCCACAAATCACTGCAACCACAAATGGGAAGAGATCCAGAAAAGTCAGGTTCTGGTCCGGGCCAGAGTCAGATCACTGTGGTGCCCAAGGTGTGGAGCACACATCCCCAAATTCCAACCAAAACCACAGGAGACCCGGCTCTGGCCATCAGCATGTAATAGCATTGTATGGCAACAAAATCATCACTAAATTGTAAGGTGAACATAAAGTCTGGTGATAATATGGATGAGATTTTCTGATATTATAAAACAAGCACAAATGCTGTAAGACAAAAACTCCCCCAGCGGTGTAACCCTGCGAGCACCAACCACAAAGCCAAAGAGAGAAAAACTCCCCCAGCGGTGTAACCCTGCGAGCGCCAACCACAAAGCCAAAGAGAGAAAACATCCCCCAGCGGTGTAACCCTGCGAGCACCAACCACAAAGCCAAAGAGAAAAACTCCCCCAGCGGTGTAACCCTGCGAGCAACAACCACAAAGCCAAAGAGAAAAACTCCTCCAGCGGTGTAACCCTGTGAGCAACAACCACAAAGCCAAAGAGAGAAAAACTCCCCCAGCGGTGTAACCCTGCGAGCACCAACCACAAAGCCAAAGAGAGAAAAACTCCCCCAGCGGTGTAACCCTGCAAGCAACAACCACAAAGCCAAAGAGAGAAAAACTCCCCCAGCGGTGTAACCCTGCGAGCAACAACCACAAAGCCAAAGAGAGAAAAACTCCCCCAGCGGTGTAACCCTGCGAGCAACAACCACAAAGCCAAAGAGAAAACTCCCCCAGCGGTGTAACCCTGCGAGCAACAACCACAAAGCCAAAGAGACAAAAACTCCCCCAGCGGTGTAACCCTGCGAGCAACAACCACAAAGCCAAAGGGAGAAAAACTCCCCCAGTGGTGTAACCCTGCGAGCAACAACCACAAAGCCAAAGGGAGAAAAACTCCTCCAGCGGTGTAACCCTGCGAGCAACAACCACAAAGCCAAAGAGAGAAAACCTCCCCCAGCGGTGTAACCCTGCGAGCAACAACCACAAAGCCAAAGAGAGAAAAACTCCCCCAGCGGTGTAACCCTGCGAGCAACAACCACAAAGCCAAAGAGAGAAAAACTCCCCCAGCGGTGTAACCCTGTGAGCAACAACCACAAAGCCAAAGAGAGAAAAACTCCCCCAGCGGTGTAACCCTGCAAGCAACAACCACAAAGCCAAAGAGAGAAAAACTCCCCCAGCGGTGTAACCCTGTGAGCAACAACCACAAAGCCAAAGGGAGAAAAACTCCCCCAGCGGTGTAACCCTGCGAGCACCAACCACAAAGCCAAAGAGAGAAAAACTCCCCCAGCGGTGTAACCCTGCGAGCAACAACCACAAAGCCAAAGAGAAAAACTCCTCCAGCGGTGTAACCCTGCGAGCAACAACCACAAAGCCAAAGAGAGAAAAACTCCCCCAGTGGTGTAACCCTGCGAGCAACAACCACAAAGCCAAAGAGAGAAAAACTCCCCCAGCGGTGTAACCCTGCGAGCAACAACCACAAAGCCAAAGAGAAAAACTCCCCCAGCGGTGTAACCCTGCGAGCAACAACCACAAAGCCAAAGGGAGAAAAACTCCCCCAGTGGTGTAACCCTGCGAGCAACAACCACAAAGCCAAAGGGAGAAAAACTCCTCCAGCGGTGTAACCCTGCGAGCAACAACCACAAAGCCAAAGAGAGAAAAACTCCCCCAGTGGTGTAACCCTGCGAGCAACAACCACAAAGCCAAAGAGAGAAAAACTCCCCCAGTGGTGTAACCCTGCGAGCAACAACCACAAAGCCAAAGAGAGAAAAACTCCCCCAGCGGTGTAACCCTGCGAGCAACAACCACAAAGCCAAAGAGAAAAACTCCCCCAGCGGTGTAACCCTGCGAGCAACAACCACAAAGCCAAAGAGAGAAAAACTCCCCCAGCGGTGTAACCCTGCGAGCAACAACCACAAAGCCAAAGAGACAAAAACTCCCCCAGCGGTGTAACCCTGCGAGCAACAACCACAAAGCCAAAGAGAGAAAAACTCCCCCAGCGGTGTAACCCTGCAAGCAACAACCACAAAGCCAAAGAGAGAAAAACTCCTCCAGCGGTGTAACCCTGCGAGCAACAACCACAAAGCCAAAGAGACGAAAACTCCCCCAGCGGTATAACCCTGCGAGCAACAACCACAAAGCCAAAGAGAGAAAAACTCCCCCAGCGGTGTAACCCTGCGAGCAACAACCACAAAGCCAAAGAGAGAAAAACTCCCCCAGCGGTGTAACCCTGCGAGCAACAACCACAAAGCCAAAGAGAGAAAACGCACAAAAGACGTGTACAAAGCAATAAGCCTGTACAGTGTATCCTGCGGCAAATGGCCCGAGCACAGGCCTCAAGCCTTATCCGGGGGGATATCAAAACTATGCAGGAAAATATAAACAAAGGGGCACAAACAGCAAAATTACCGGATCTACAGACAAATCATCCAAATAGTAACAGAGCGAAAAGAAAAGGGGGTGACATATTAGACAACCCCGCCCAGGAAAGAACTAAAATGTTTCCCACTGCAATAACTTTACTTCTCCATGTATAAAATTATCTCCGTACATGTCCCCCAAGATCCGCAAAAGTGCCACACCACAAGATGGCGCTACACAACACTGATCAGCATGGTAATCATATAAAGGAAATGAAGCAATGGTGGGAAGACAAGTATCACAATAATACTCACCGTCCACATAGCCGCTCAATCTGGGGGCACAAACAAGAAACACAAAGCCAAATCAATAACCACCCAGGCCATCGGGACCCCCGGCCGCCTACTGGTGAGGAAACACAACACGGATATAAGAAACATAATATATCTGAGCTTCCTCAGAAAACATCCCGGCATAGACCGACTCCTGGAGAAGGATAGGGGTAAATGAGACAGTACTACGCTGGTTCCTTCTTTGGAACTATCCAAAGGAGAAATGTGCATGTCAAGAAATGGAGAGTGGAGGCTAAAGGGCAGGGGCACCTAAAAGGGGCCACCACCCCTCCCCGGGAAACTTATTTCTATATATTTTCCAAAGGACACTGGGATGACCTATTGCAACTGTCCTGAAATACAACCCACATGAAATAAGGAAACAAAACCTAAAAATTGAACACAGTTAACGCCTTAGAAGGATCATCTCAACCCCATGTCTAGCGCACTCACTGCCATCGTTTCATCTGCAGGTGCTATCTTAGAAGGATAATTGGAAACGGGACAGAGACATACAATACGTTCATGTGCGCCCCCCACAGGAGAGGCATTAGAACTTATACTTACAGAGGTAGCGTCCCTCATTGCAGAACCATCAGCTCCGGGTCATAACCAGAACCTGTACATGGTGTCGTATCACCAGCAGAAAGGCCACCTGTGTCTTGCATGAAGAATAAATTGCCTCCCGATATGTGAACATCCCAAAATAATAAATTTTCACCCATCACATCTCAAAACAGAGAAAGCCTTGGGTATTTATTGATAATCTCAGCTCCTTCATGTTAGGGACTTGGGTCCGTGTTGATAGAATGACTTGTTCCTTACCTGCTGTAAGCAGTTCTGACACAAAGGCCAGATATCAATGTAAGCATTGGCCCATATCCTCTCCCCAATCTATATGGGCTCCATGCGGGCTGACAGTACATTATACACAGTCCTTATGGTCACCTGCGTGCACAGGTGCCGGAGCCGCGCTAATATCTACCATAGCAGAGGAAACCCGTGTAATAAGGTCATTAGAGAGGGGACTATTCTGTCTCACCATGGAGTCGCTCCCACTCCCGCAGCACCTCCACATTGTAGCTCAGCAGTTGGTGCAGGAATAGATGGATGATCCACAGGAACTGAAGCTGGAACTGAAGTCACTGGAGGAACCAAGCCACGATCCTGGAATGACCCACTGCGGTCCCGCATATGCCGTCCACGGCTTCATGTACCAGTCATCGTCTTAGCGCTCGGGACCCACCGGAGATGATGGGGAGCGCCGCCTTGACGAACTGGACAACCTGGCCGCCGCCTGCGCCAGGTTGAATTAAACTCTGCAGAGCCGCGGCGGGAGCGCCAGCGTAACTCCCGGACGGAGGAAGGGGATTATGGGTATGAGATCTGTGACCATGGGAAACAACATGAGGTATTACTGATGTGACCGCAGCCCCTGGCTACAGGGGAGCGACAGAAGAGGCTGACACAGCAAGTGAGGGGTTAATTACAGCAGCTCCCTGACTGGGGAGGGCTGTAGTGACATCTTCTACAGATACAGCACATGCGGGGTTAATTAGAGAAGCTTCCTGCTAAGGAGAAAACTGCAGTGAAAGCCTCTACAGCTGCAGCATGTGAGGGGTTAATCCCAGCAGCCCCCTGTCTATGGGGGTGGGGGGGGGACTGCAGCGGTATCTGCCACAGACACAACTACTGGGGACTGTACTGACCCCCAGAAACCACCTGAGAAGGTGCAGGGGCGTCCTCTGAGGACTGAGCACAACTAGTATGAGCTCCTATTATTACTGTGGGAACTACAGGAGAGATGATGGGAGTGGTAGTGCAGGGAGAGATGATGGGAGTGGTAGTGCAGGGAGAGATGATAGAAGGGCATGGAGCTGCACATGTGGTTAGTGAAGGAGCAGAGACCAGAGCAGAGTTACTACTACTGTGTCTCTGCCTCCAGCTCCATGTATGAGGCACATGAGGAGAAGCAGAGCTACTGCAGGGTCTCCTCACCTCATGGGAGGCCTGGGGGTGAGGGAGGGTCTGGCCGGGCTGAGGCCTGGGGGTGGGGGAGGGTCTGGCCGGGCTGAGGCCTGGGGGTGGGGGAGGGTCTGGCCGGGCTGAGGCCTGGGGGTGGGGGAGGGTCTGGCCGGGCTGAGGCCTGGGGGTGGGGGAGGGTCTGGCCGGGCTGAGGCCTGGGGGTGGGGGAGGGTCTGGGGCTGAGGCAGGAGCTGGGAGACTACATGGCCTCCTGCCTGGGGATGGAGCAGACACTGGCAGGAGATGAGCTCTCACCTTCAGTGTCTGGATGGGGCCTCCATAGATACACAGGTGCCTGAGCCCTGGACACAGCACAGTCCTGCAGCGCACACCAGCCTGACCCCAGGAGAGGGACAGCGCACACCAGCCTGACCCCAGGAGAGGGACAGCGCACACCAGCCTGACCCCAGGAGAGGGACAGCGCACACCAGCCTGACCCCAGGAGAGGGACAGCGCACACCAGCCTGACCCCAGGAGAGGGACAGCGCACACCAGCCTGACCCCAGGAGAGGGACAGCGCACACCAGCCTGACCCCAGGAGAGGGACAGCGCACACCAGCCTGACCCCAGGAGAGGGACAGCGCACACCAGCCTGACCCCAGGAGAGGGACAGCGCACACCAGCCTGACCCCAGGAGAGGGACAGCGCACACCAGCCTGACCCCAGGAGAGGGACAGCGCACACCAGCCTGACCCCAGGAGAGGGACAGCGCACACCAGCCTGACCCCAGGAGAGGGACAGCGCACACCAGCCTGACCCCAGGAGAGGGACAGCGCACACCAGCCTGACCCCAGGAGAGGGACAGCGCACACCAGCCTGACCCCAGGAGAGGGACAGCGCACACCAGCCTGACCCCAGGAGAGGGACAGCGCACACCAGCCTGACCCCAGGAGAGGGACAGCGCACACCAGCCTGACCCCAGGAGAGGGACAGCGCACACCAGCCTGACCCCAGGAGAGGGACAGCGCACACCAGCCTGACCCCAGGAGAGGGACAGCGCACACCAGCCTGACCCCAGGAGAGGGACAGCGCACACCAGCCTGACCCCAGGAGAGGGACAGCGCACACCAGCCTGACCCCAGGAGAGGGACAGCGCACACCAGCCTGACCCCAGGAGAGGGACAGCGCACACCAGCCTGACCCCAGGAGAGGGACAGCGCACACCAGCCTGACCCCAAGAGAGGGACAGCGCACACCAGCCTGACCCCAGGAGAGGGACAGCGCACACCAGCCTGACCCCAGGAGAGGGACAGCGCACACCAGCCTGACCCCAGGAGAGGGACAGCGCACACCAGCCTGACCCCAGGAGAGGGACAGCACACACCAGCCTGACCCCAGGAGAGGGACAGCTTGAGTGTCGCCTAAAAGAGGGAGATATCCTTGAGTGATCAGTCATATATATACCCTCTGGTCCTGTAGGAGGGGAGGACTTTATGAGGCAACAGGGGAGGGGTGAGAGCACATCTTAAAGGCACAGATCACCAACCCTATTAAAGTGCAATAGTACCCAAACTTTTACCCCTTCACATCTCATAACGTCAGCCCCCAGTCTAGGGGAACCTTCCTTATACAGTCAGGTGTACACCACAGGTACAATGCACACAGGCACACATGTACAATGCACACAGGCACATATATACAATGCACACAGGCACACAGGTACAATGCACACAGGTACATATATACAATGCACACAGACACACAGGTACAATGCACACAGGCACATATATACAATGCACACAGGTACAATGCACACAGGCACATACGTACAATGCACACAGACACACAGGTACAATGCACACAGACACACAGGTACAATGCACACAGGCACACAGGTACAATGCACACAGGCACACACACGTACAATGCACACAGACACACAGGTACAATGCACACAGGCACATACGTACAATGCACACAGACACACAGGTACAATGCACACAGGCCCACAGGTACAATGCACACAGGTACAATGCACACAGACACACAGGTACAATGCACACAGGCACACAGGTACAATGCACACAGGCACATACACGTACAATGCACACAGGCACATATATACAATGCACACAGGCGCACAGGTACAATGCACACAGGCACACACAGGTACAATGCACACAGACACACAGGTACAATGCACACAGGCGCACATGTACAATGCACACAGGCGCACAGGTACAATGCACACAGGCACATATATACAATGCACACAGGCACATACACGTACAATGCACACAGGCACATACACGTACAATGCACACAGACACATACACGTACAATGCACACAGACACACAGGTACAATGCACACAGACACACAGGTACAATGCACACAGACACACATGTACAATGCACAAAGGCGCACAGGTACAATGCACACAGGCGCACAGGTACAATGCACACAGGCGCACAGGTACAATGCACACAGGCGCACAGGTACAATGCACACAGGCGCACAGGTACAATGCACACAGGCGCACAGGTACAATGCACACAGGCGCACAGGTACAATGCACACAGGCGCACAGGTACAATGCACACAGGCGCACAGGTACAATGCACACAGGCGCACAGGTACAATGCACACAGGCGCACAGGTACAATGCACACAGGCGCACAGGTACAATGCACACAGGCACATACGTACAATGCACACAGGCACACAGGTACAATGCACACAGACACACAGGTACAATGCACACAGGCACATACGTACAATGCACACAGGCACATACGTACAATGCACACAGACACATACGTACAATGCACACAGGCACATACGTACAATGCACACAGGCACATACGTACAATGCACACAGGCACACAGGTACAATGCACACAGGCACACAGGTACAATGCACACAGGTACAATGCACACAGGCACATACGTACAATGCACACAGACACACAGGTACAATGCACACAGACACATATATACAATGCACACAGACACACAGGTACAATGCACACAGGCACACAGGTACAATGCACACAGACACACAGGTACAATGCACACAGGCACATATATACAATGCACACAGGCACATATATACAATGCACACAGGCACATATATACAATGCACACAGGCACACAGGTACAATGCACACAGGCACATATATACAATGCACACAGACACACAGGTACAATGCACACAGGCGCACAGGTACAATGCACACAGGCACATACGTACAATGCACACAGGCGCACAGGTACAATGCACACAGACACACAGGTGCAATGCACACAGGCACATACGTACAATGCACACAGGCACATACGTACAATGCACACAGACACACAGGTACAATGCACACAGGCACACAGGTACAATGCACACAGGCACATATATACAATGCACACAGACACATATATACAATGCACACAGACACACAGGTACAATGCACACAGACACACAGGTGCAATGCACACAGGCACATACGTACAATGCACACAGGCACATACGTACAATGCACACAGACACACAGGTACAATGCACACAGGCACACAGGTACAATGCACACAGGCACATATATACAATGCACACAGACACATATATACAATGCACACAGACACACAGGTACAATGCACACAGGCGCACAGGTACAATGCACACAGGCGCACAGGTACAATGCACACAGGCGCACAGGTACAATGCACACAGACACGTATGTATAATGCACACAGGCACACAGGTACAATGCACACAGGCACATACACGTACAATGCACACAGGCACACAGGTACAATGCACACAGGCACATACACGTACAATGCACACAGACACACAGGTACAATGCACACAGGCGCACAGGTACAATGCACACAGGCGCACAGGTACAATGCACACAGGCGCACAGGTACAATGCACACAGGCGCACAGGTACAATGCACACAGGCGCACAGGTACAATGCACACAGGCGCACAGGTACAATGCACACAGGCGCACAGGTACAATGCACACAGGCGCACAGGTACAATGCACACAGGCGCATACGTACAATGCACACAGACACACAGGTACAATGCACACCGGCACATACGTACAATGCACACAGACACACAGGTACAATGCACACAGGCGCACAGGTACAATGCACACAGGCGCACAGGTACAATGCACACAGGCGCACAGTTACAATGCACACAGACACGTATGTATAATGCACACAGGCACACAGGTACAATGCACACAGGCACATACACGTACAATGCACACAGGCGCACAGGTACAATGCACACAGGCGCACAGGTACAATGCACACAGGCGCACAGGTACAATGCACACAGGCGCACAGGTACAATGCACACAGGCGCACAGGTACAATGCACACAGGCGCACAGGTACAATGCACACAGGCACACAGGTACAATGCACACAGGCGCACAGGTACAATGCACACAGGCGCATACGTACAATGCACACAGACACACAGGTACAATGCACACCGGCACATACGTACAATGCACACAGGCACACAGGTACAATGCACACAGGCGCACAGGCACAATGCACACAGGCACACAGGTACAATGCACACAGGCACACAGGTACAATGCACACAGGCGCACAGGTACAATGCACACAGGCGCACAGGTACAATGCACACAGGCACATACGTACAATGCACACAGGCACATACGTACAATGCACACAGACACACAGGTACAATGCACACAGGCGCACAGGTACAATGCACACAGGCACATATATACAATGCACACAGGCACACAGGTACAATGCACACAGACACATATATACAATGCACACAGGCACACAGGTACAATGCACACAGGCGCACAGGTACAATGCACACAGGCGCACAGGTACAATGCACACAGGCACATATATACAATGCACACAGGCACACAGGTACAATGCACACAGACACATATATACAATGCACACAGGCACACAGGTACAATGCACACAGACACATATATACAATGCACACAGGCACACAGGTACAATGCACACAGGCGCACAGGTACAATGCACACAGGCGCACAGGTACAATGCACACAGGCGCACAGGTACAATGCACACAGACACACAGGTACAATGCACACAGGCGCACAGGTACAATGCACACAGGCACATACGTACAATGCACACAGGCACATACGTACAATGCACACAGACACACAGGTACAATGCACACAGGCGCACAGGTACAATGCACACAGGCACATATATACAATGCACACAGGCACACAGGTACAATGCACACAGACACATATATACAATGCACACAGGCACACAGGTACAATGCACACAGGCGCACAGGTACAATGCACACAGGCGCACAGGTACAATGCACACAGGCGCACAGGTACAATGCACACAGACACACAGGTACAATGCACACAGGCGCACAGGTACAATGCACACAGGCACACACGTACAATGCACAAAGACACACAGGTACAATGCACACAGGCACGTATGTACAATGCACACAGGCACGTATGTATAATGCACACAGACACGTATGTATAATGCACACAGGCACGTATGTATAATGCACACAGGCACGTATGTATAATGCACACAGGCACGTATGTATAATGCACACAGACACATACGTACAATGCACACAGGCACACAGGTACAATGCACACAGGCGCATATATACAATGCACACAGGCACACAGGTACAATGCACACAGGCGCATATATACAATGCACACAGACACACAGGTACAACGCACACAGGCACACAGGTACAATGCACACAGGCGCACAGGTACAATGCACACAGACACACAGGTACAATGCACACAGGCGCACAGGTACAATGCACACAGGCGCACAGGTACAATGCACACAGGCACACAGGTACAATGCACACAGGCACACAGGTACAATGCACACAGGCCCACAGGTACAACGCACACAGGCACACAGGTACAACGCACACAGACACACATAGGTACAATGCACACAGACACACAGGTACAATGCACACAGGCGCACAGGTACAATGCACACAGGCACATACGTACAATGCACACAGGCGCACAGGTACAACGCACACAGACACACAGGTACAATGCACACAGGCGCACAGGTACAATGCACACAGGCACATACGTACAATGCACACAGGCGCACAGGTACAATGCACACAGACACACAGGTGCAATGCACACAGGCACATACGTACAATGCACACAGGCACACAGGTACAATGCACACAGACACACAGGTACAATGCACACAGACACACAGGTGCAATGCACACAGGCACATACGTACAATGCACACAGGCACATACGTACAATGCACACAGACACACAGGTACAATGCACACAGGCACACAGGTACAATGCACACAGGCACATATATACAATGCACACAGACACATATATACAATGCACACAGACACACAGGTACAATGCACACAGGCGCACAGGTACAATGCACACAGGCGCACAGGTACAATGCACACAGGCGCACAGTTACAATGCACACAGACACGTATGTATAATGCACACAGGCACACAGGTACAATGCACACAGGCACATACACGTACAATGCACACAGGCACACAGGTACAATGCACACAGGCACATACACGTACAATGCACACAGACACACAGGTACAATGCACACAGGCGCACAGGTACAATGCACACAGGCGCACAGGTACAATGCACACAGGCGCACAGGTACAATGCACACAGGCGCACAGGTACAATGCACACAGGCGCACAGGTACAATGCACACAGGCGCACAGGTACAATGCACACAGGCGCACAGGTACAATGCACACAGGCGCACAGGTACAATGCACAAAGACACACAGGTACAATGCACACAGGCACACAGGTACAATGCACACAGGCGCACAGGTACAATGCACACAGGCGCATACGTACAATGCACACAGACACACAGGTACAATGCACACCGGCACATACGTACAATGCACACAGGCACACAGGTACAATGCACACAGGCGCACAGGCACAATGCACACAGGCACACAGGTACAATGCACACAGGCACACAGGTACAATGCACACAGGCGCACAGGTACAATGCACACAGGCGCACAGGTACAATGCACACAGGCACATACGTACAATGCACACAGGCACATACGTACAATGCACACAGACACACAGGTACAATGCACACAGGCGCACAGGTACAATGCACACAGGCACATATATACAATGCACACAGGCACACAGGTACAATGCACACAGACACATATATACAATGCACACAGGCACACAGGTACAATGCACACAGGCGCACAGGTACAATGCACACAGGCGCACAGGTACAATGCACACAGGCACATATATACAATGCACACAGGCACACAGGTACAATGCACACAGACACATATATACAATGCACACAGGCACACAGGTACAATGCACACAGGCGCACAGGTACAATGCACACAGGCGCACAGGTACAATGCACACAGGCGCACAGGTACAATGCACACAGACACACAGGTACAATGCACACAGGCGCACAGGTACAATGCACACAGGCACATACGTACAATGCACACAGGCACATACGTACAATGCACACAGACACACAGGTACAATGCACACAGGCGCACAGGTACAATGCACACAGGCACATATATACAATGCACACAGGCACACAGGTACAATGCACACAGACACATATATACAATGCACACAGGCACACAGGTACAATGCACACAGGCGCACAGGTACAATGCACACAGGCGCACAGGTACAATGCACACAGGCGCACAGGTACAATGCACACAGACACACAGGTACAATGCACACAGGCGCACAGGTACAATGCACACAGGCACACACGTACAATGCACAAAGACACACAGGTACAATGCACACAGGCACGTATGTACAATGCACACAGGCACGTATGTATAATGCACACAGACACGTATGTATAATGCACACAGGCACGTATGTATAATGCACACAGGCACGTATGTATAATGCACACAGGCACGTATGTATAATGCACACAGGCACGTATGTATAATGCACACAGACACATACGTACAATGCACACAGGCACACAGGTACAATGCACACAGGCGCATATATACAATGCACACAGGCACACAGGTACAATGCACACAGGCGCATATATACAATGCACACAGGCACACAGGTACAATGCACACAGACACATATATACAATGCAGACAGGCACACAGGTACAATGCACACAGGCGCACAGGTACAATGCACACAGGCGCACAGGTACAATGCACACAGGCGCACAGGTACAATGCACACAGACACACAGGTACAATGCACACAGGCGCACAGGTACAATGCACACAGGCACACACGTACAATGCACAAAGACACACAGGTACAATGCACACAGGCACGTATGTACAATGCACACAGGCACGTATGTATAATGCACACAGACACGTATGTATAATGCACACAGGCACATATATACAATGCACACAGACACGTATGTATAATGCACACAGGCACGTATGTATAATGCACACAGACACGTATGTATAATGCACACAGACACGTATGTACAATGCACACAGACACGTATGTATAATGCACACAGACACGTATGTATAATGCACACAGGCACGTATGTATAATGCACACAGACACGTATGTATAATGCACACAGACACGTATGTACAATGCACACAGACGCGTATGTATAATGCACACAGACACGTATGTACAATGCACACAGACACGTATGTAAAATGCACACAGACACGTATGTACAATGCACACAGACACACAGGTACAATGCACACAGGCACGTATGTACAATGCACACAGGCACGTATGTATAATGCACACAGACACGTATGTATAATGCACACAGGCACGTATGTATAATGCACACAGACACGTATGTATAATGCACACAGGCACGTATGTATAATGCACACAGACACGTATGTATAATGCACACAGACACGTATGTATAATGCACACAGACACGTATGTACAATGCACACAGACGCGTATGTATAATGCACACAGGCACGTATGTATAATGCACACAGACACGTATGTATAATGCACACAGGCACGTATGTATAATGCACACAGACACGTATGTATAATGCACACAGGCACGTATGTATAATGCACACAGACACGTATGTATAATGCACACAGACACGTATGTACAATGCACACAGACACGTATGTATAATGCACGCAGCTGTAATACATTTGCTATATACGTAACATCTGATATTTGCAGACCCTGGAGAAATGAATGTGAAACCTTTTATTATAAGTTTCGTTTCTGGGGATCAGATTCTCCTCCTGACTGTATTATTACTCAGATACATTCACTACACAAGATCTCAGCTACAGGAGAGCGGCCGCCCCCCGGGTGTATGGTGAGTGTATCACAGCTGTATCTAAGCTGCCATTATAGAGGTATCTACCATACCTAGAGCTGAGTGCTGTATCTAAGCTGCCATTATAGAGGTATCTAACATACATACAGCTGCTGTATCTAAGCTGCCATTATAGGAGGTATCTACCATACCTAGAGCTGAGTGCTGTATCTAATCTGCCATTATAGAGGACATCTACCATACCTAGAGCTGAGTGCTGTATCTAATCTGCCATTATAGAGGACATCTACCATACATACAGCTGCATGCTGTATCTAATCTGACATTATAGAGGTATCTACCATACGTACAGCTGCATGCTGTATCTAAGCTGCCATTATAGAGGCATTTAGCTGGAATATAGACAACGTATCCATATCTTGTGTCCTTTGTAATAATAATTCTTTATGTATATAGTGCACACAGAGCATATCAAGCTGGTCCCTGTCCCCATGGGGCTCACAATCTAACAGTATGTTTTGGAATGTGGGAGGAAACCGGAGGACCCGGAGGAAACCCACACAAACACGGAGAGAACATACAAACACTTTGCAGATGTTGACCTGGATTCGAACCCAGGACCCCAGTGCTGCAAGGCAGATGTGCTACTCACTCAGCCACCGTGTTTGTATTCTATGATCCGATACATGAGGTCGGTTCTGTATCAGGTCATGTGATCTGCGGAGAGGTGCAGATGGACCTTGGGCCAGGACATTGTACATGTATGTAGATTACAATAATTCTAATATATGCTCCTCCCCTAATTCTATAGGTCCTACAGCTGTGATATATAGAGCTATAGGGACTGTGACACCTGTGCAGGGCGGGTGCTGGGGTAATTGTCTCCAGGGTACACACCAGAGCCCCAGCTGCTGCCCCCGTGGTCACAGGGCAGGTGTGTAGGGAAAGGCCAGGGGTCGCTCTGTGTGAGGTCACATGTAATAGGAGTAGGGGGCAGGGAGCGCCCCCCGCTGCTGTGTATAGTCAGTGCAGGATAAGCCAATATACCAACCTGTTACTACCTGAGCCACAGGGACATAGAGCCATAGGGGCATAGAGCCATAGGGGAATAGAGCCATAGAGACAGAGCCATAGGGGCATAGAGCCATAGGGGCATAGAGCCATAGGGGCATAGAGCCATAGGGACATGGAGCCATAGGGACATGGAGCCATAGGGACATGGAACCATAGGGACATGGAGCCATAGGGGCATGGAACCATAGGGACATGGAGCCATAGGGGCATAGAGCCATAGGGGCATGGAACCATAGGGACATGGAACCATAGGGACATGGAGCCATAGCAACAAAGATGTTCCGGTCTTTATTTAGTTCCAAATAAAAACATACTTAATGGGAAGGTGCATAGGAATACTTGGCGTCTCCGGATAAAAAACCTACGCGTTTCGCTCAATGGGGCTTATTCATGGGTTACTTTCACATGGAATCGTAAGTCTATTTAAACATGCGGCGCTTCCTACCGGCGTGTGACGTCATGATCACGTGATCATCAAAGACCCCGCCCATGGCGGAAGTACAGCTTCAGGTTACAAATTACAAAATAAAACCGTATGAAAGCGAAAATATTATCCAAAGCGAAGGGAAGTAAAAGTATCAACAATGACACGTGTTATATCTCTAAGTTTGCATGCATAACAAAAAACGGGCCACACCATTGTCTTGATGTAAAACACGCTGTTTATTATAACAGGCTAGCTATAGATCTCCAATACCACTGGATACCATTTAGTGTCTAAGGGTTCCACACTGTCACAGTTACACCCGCGATCCTCGGTACCTGTGACTGCTGCCGCTGTCCCCGCTCCCCCAGGTCCATACTCACCTCCCCTGGCTCCGGTATCCGCGACGGCCCCGTCCTGGTCCCACGTCGGCTTCCTCCTAGGCCTCGCTCCTGCTTCTAGCCGAGGCCGTGCGCTCCCGATGCTAGGGCACGTGCGCCCAACTCTCCAGGAATTTAAAGGGCCTGGTGGCTCCCAGCATGCCCTGCCGGATCTTCCAGGTCTGGAGAGAAAGCCCCCTGTATCTCCTGAGTGTTTCCAGACGCCTCCGTGTTCCTGTACTCCTGTGGGGATCCTGGTATCCTGTGGCGGTCCTGTAATCCTGTGGCGGTCCTGTAATCCTGTGCGGTCCGATGTTCCTGTGGCGGTCCTGGTATCCTGTGCGGTCCGATGTTCCTGTGGCGGTCCGGTGCTCCTGTGGCGGTCCGGTGCTCCTGTGGCGGTCCGGTAACCCAGTAGCCTTCCGAGGTCCCGCCAGCCTTCCGAGGTCCCGCCAGCCTTCCCGTGGTCCCCCGTGTCCCCACCTTGGCTGCCACCACGGGTCTACTCGCACCCGTGGAACGACCTGGTGATAATAGAGATGACCACTAGATGGTAGTGCTAGCCGCAACCTGGGACCAGAATCTAAGTGATCCCTGGTCTTCACCAGAGCCCGCTGCAAAGCGGGATGGTCTTGCTGCGGTGGGCTCTGGTGAAGACCAGGGATTGCTTAGATTCCGGTCCCGGGTTGCGGCTAGCACTACCATCTCCCGTGGTGGCCCAGGGAGTCCACAGACTCTGTCCCATGACACTATCTCACACCCCACTGCGTGACACACACTTTCTCATGAACGTCACAAATTACAATTACAATATGCATAAATGGAAAAACACAATCACATTCATGTTGGTATTAGGTCACAATCACATTCATCTCGTAAATCGCGAGATTCTTGATGTCACAGTATAACTGAATAATAGCACAGGATGAGATTGTGTCTTTTTCTATGTGTCTTTTTTCTATGCTGCCCCCTCTAATAGGTTTCTTCACCTTTCCTATTGCTTTCCACACAAAAAAAACTCACTTCCCCCGATGTGTGCTGTTCCCCTTAGTTGTATATGTTGTTATTCTACTGTTTACATAACTGTATTTTGTTCTACCTCCATTATATGTGATATATTGGGGCTATGCTGCCATCTGCTGGTCAGGATGCACATGCGCTCCCTCTGCTTGTTTTATAAGTTTTTTCTAAGTGGGAGTGGTTTTGGAGCCCTGTCCCTGGTTATTTCCTGTGGCAGCCATCTTCGGTTGCCTGTAACTGGGAACACACGTGTTTTGGGCTACAGAAGCATCAAATTCTGACCAGCAGCTCAGATCTCTGTATTACAGAAGCGTATATCATCTTCAAGACTCATCAATTACCAGCATCAACAATCTCAGAGCCACACAACACTGTATCTGTGACTATCGCTGTATCTGAGGTAATAAACCAAGTCTTGCTTCACATCACTGATTACTGCATCTTATCTCCTGCATCTGAGCTCTGGTCCTGTCTGCTCCATATTCTGGATACGAAGGTAGGAAAGTTTCCCAGTTACTATCTTCTAGTCAGTTACACCTTCAATCGCCTTGTGTGGGGACAGAACAGTCAGAATTTGTCTTAAAGCCCAAAATCACAGTCAGAATTTGTCTTAAAGCCCAAAATCATAGTCAGAATTTGTCTTAAAGCCCAAAATCATAGTCAGAAATATCTTCTGCAACAAGTTCATGTGCAGTGACTCTGCCCGGCTATATTACATGTCTGGACAAGCCTCAGGGGATGCTCAGTGTATCTGTAATATCCCATACATGCAGCAAGGTCTTCCTCAGACCATCCTCCTACTAAGAGACTTCCTGGACATATCTCACGTTGCTGCAGTCAAAGAGATTTGAAAACACTGCAATTTACTGAAATTACCCTGGGAATATTATTTGGGTGTTCCACAGAAGCTGTGCTGCGATTTTTAGCCCCAAATCAAAAACTTTGTTTTCTTAAAGAGACAGTGCACCTTACACCAAAATGGCTGAAAAAGATGTGGAACAATTTCCCAGTGATAAAACACAGCAAAGACAAGCTGATTCGGATGATTTTGAAGAGCAGGAAAAGGAAGTCGCACTTTCAGCAGATGAGATTGCACGACCAAGATGCTTTCTCAAACCGTCACTGAAGGTCATTGAAAACTATCACACTACAAAAGATGAGTTCTGTGATAACCTGGAAGATCTATGGAAGCGAGTTACCTCCCTCATGTCAGGCTTTCAATCCCTCAAAGGTAATGCTGAGAGGTTACAAGACTTCGTTACAAAGCTAAATACAGCGCACGAAAGATATAAGCGACTTCTGGCAAAGTACGTCACGTTCTTAAAAGACTGTAATATTGATGAAGCCTTAACAGAGCTGAACAAAGCAGAATCAGTAGACAGAGAAAGAGACGCCATGGTGCAGAATGCTAAAGCTAAAGCGGAACTCCATATCTCTCATGTACAGGAGACTAGATCACACGCATCAACTTCATCCAAACATTCATCACGAACATACAGATCATCCTGCTCAAGAAGCTCAGTCCTAAGTGACAGATTACTAGAGGCCCGCATAGATGCAGAGCAATCCAAAATAAGACGTGCCTTCAGAGAGAAAGAATTAATGGCAGACGCTAAGGCTAAAAAAGAGAGAGCAGAAGCAGAGGCTCTGATAAAGACTCTTCAAATAGAGATGGAAGAGGAAATCGCATTAGCCAAAGTAAAGGTACTTGAGCAAGCATTGAGCCAAGGTCTTGATCCAGTTTGCTCGCCACCACAGGAAACAGACAATCCAGTTGATCGCACCAGTGATTATGTGCTGAAACAGTCATCTGCAGCGCTCCCTATTCTCAGTACTGTTCAAGTTGACAATGCTGAAACATACAAGTCAGCTCTACCTGAGGTTCCAGTGCTGTCCATAGCACCTGCACAAACTAATAATCTTCACCCTGTTGTATCTTCTCATGGACAGTTATCTCAGCAAGATGGCTATCAGTTATTTTCTGGCCTACAGCATAAGCAGCGGTCATCAGAACTTCCAGAGGCTAAACCACAGCTCAACCCTTCAGCGACCTCATTCTACCCAGGAACATCTCACCCTTTCACGCCAAGCAACCCATACGCCCAAGGGGTACCACGAGTTGACACGGCAACAAGCAGTGAGAAAGCAGATATGTCTGAGTTTGCTAGGTATATGGTTAGCAGGGAACTGATCAACACCAGTCTCTCAAAATTTGACGACCGTGCAGAAAGCTACAGAGCATGGAAAGCAACCTTCAAAGCTGCCATCGCCAACCTTAACCTAACCGCAGAGCAGGAGCTTGACCTCCTTGTCAAGTGGTTGGGACCAGGTTCTACAAATCGCATCAAGAGCCTCAGGACTGTCTATGTGGGACAGGCAGAAGCAGGTCTTGCCGCTGCCTGGCAGAGACTTGAACGTACCTTTGGCAGTGCCGAAGCGATAGAGAAATCCCTATTCAAGAGATTGCAGAACGTTCCAAAGATTAATCTCAAGGAGGTCAACAAGCTCCAGGACTTAAGTGATCTGCTTATGGAACTGGAACTTGCCAAAAGAGACCCTCGTCTATCTGGATTGTGTTATCTGGATACTGCCCATGGGGTGAACCCAATTGTCACAAAACTACCATACAGTTTGCAAGAGAAATGGGCAACATCAGTCTCAAGATACAAAAGGACACATGATGTCACCTTTCCCCCGTTTGTTCATTTTTGCAAGTTCATCGATGAGCAGGCCCAGATGAGAAACGACCCCAGTCTCGACTTTCTGGAGTTCAACACCGCAACTGCATCATCAAGGTATGAAGGCATCACACAAAAACACAAAGACTTTAAGAACAGTGTGAATGTTAGAAAGACCAACCTGCCACCACATGCAGTAGCCACTGGCAAACGCCATACTAACTCTTCAGGAGACAAATCCTTCAATCGTGAATGTCCCATTCATAAAAGGCCACATTCGCTAAACAAATGCAGAGGATTTAGGTCCAAACCCATACAGGAACGCAAGAAAATCCTCACTGAGCTAGGAGTATGTTTTAGATGTTGTGCTTCATTGGAGCATATGGCAAAGGACTGTAAATCTGCAATTGAGTGTGAGGAGTGTCACAGCGACAGACATGCCACAGCTATGCACCTAACCCCACTCACCAGAGATTCACCAGCTGTAGTTACCAGTATTCCTGCTCCAAGCCATGGCGGGGAGCCCCAGAAGCCTGCTAACTCTACCACAGATGTTTCCTGTTCATGCTTGGAGGTATGTGGAGAGCACCAAAGAGACAAATGTTGTGCCAGAATATGTTTAATCAAGGTTTACCCAGAGGGGCAACCAGAAAGGGCTATAAAAATGTACGCAATCATCGATGACCAAAGCAACCGGTCACTAGCGGGACCTAAGTTCTTTGAAGCCTTTGGAATCAAGGGACCTGCAACACCTTATACTTTAAATACCTGTTCAGGTAGCATAGAGACTTGTGGAAGAAGAGCACAAGGATTCATCGCTACTGCTATCAATGGGGACACTGAGATACCTCTACCTACTTTGATTGAATGTGACCAAATACCCGATCACAGGGATGAAATTCCCACCCCAGAAGCTGCATTTCACCAACCACACCTAAAGCACCTGGTCAGTGTTATCCCACCTTTGGATATGGACGCCGAGATTCTACTTCTGCTTGGCAGGGACAATCTAAGGGTACACAAGGTGCGTCAACAGTGTAACGGTCCTGACTATGCCCCGTATGCCCAGAGACTAGACTTGGGATGGGTAGTCATAGGAAATGTATGCTTGGATCAACCAGGAGTTGACTCTTTTAAGACATATGTGTGTGGGGATGGACGCACATCTTGCATCAAGCCATGCCCTCATCACTATAAGGTGAAAGAGAAACATCCAGACCTCATACAGGTGCCTGAGGTCATTCCCTCCCCCTATGCTGATGACCTGGGGAGATCAGTGTTTCTCACAACTAAAGATGACAATAAGGTAGCCTTGTCAGTAGAGGACAGAGAATTTATCAAGATAATGGACAGTGGGTTCTCTAAAGATGAAACCAGTCATTGGGTTTCTCCATTGCCCTTCCGAGCTTCCAGGGCAAGACTCCCAAATAACCGGGAACAAGCTTTGTCTAGATTCAACTCTCTTCATCGTACTCTAAACAACAAGCCTGAAATGAGAGAACATGTTGTAACCTTTATGGAAAAAATATTCCAGAAAAACCACGCAGAACTGGCTCCATCCTTAAAGAAGAATGAGGAGTGCTGGTACTTGCCTTCATTTGGAGTATACCATCCGCAGAAACCTAATCAAATTAGGGTTGTGTTTGACTCAAGCTCCAAACATCAAGGTATATCTCTTAATGATGTACTTCTCACAGGTCCTAATCTGACAAATAATCTACTCGGAGTCTTGATAAGGTTCAGGAAAGAGACTGTTGCCATCACTGCTGATATAGAACATATGTTTCACTGTTTCCTAGTCAGAGAGGACCACAGGAATTTCCTGAGGTTTCTGTGGTACAAGGACAATGACCCCAGCATGGAGATGGTGGAGTATCGCATGAGGGTACATGTATTTGGGAACAGCCCTTCACCTGCTGTAGCGACCTATGGCCTTCGCAGAACTGCTAGAGAAGGAGAGTCTGAGTATGGAACAGATGCCAGAGACTTTGTTGAAAGGGACTTCTATGTAGATGATGCACTCAAATCATTACCTACAGAAGAAGCAGCAATTGATTTACTCAAAAGGACTCAAAACATGCTGTACCAAGCTAAACTGCGATTACACAAAATCGCTTCAAATAGCCTGGCTGTCATGAGAGCCTTTGAATCAGATGACCATGCACCTGGATTCAAGGACATAAACTTGGGACTGGACAGTCCACCCTTGCAAAGAAGTTTAGGCCTGAGGTGGGATCTGTCAACTGACTCCTTCGGCTTTCAAGTAAGCTGTGCAGACAAACCATTCACAAAACGTGGTGTCCTGTCAGTTGTAAACAGCCTATACGATCCACTGGGATTTGTAGCGCCTATTACCATACAAGGTAAATCCTTACTGAGACAACTTTCTGAAACCGTCAAAGATTGGGATGCTCCACTTCCTTCTGATAAAGAGAAAAAATGGGAAGCCTGGAAGAAATCTCTGTGTGCTTTGGATCAGATCTGCATCCCGAGATGCTATGTAAAAATCTCACTCACTGCTAGTGCAAGAAAAGAACTCCATGTGTTCTCGGATGCTTCCACAGAGGCCATAGCAGCTGTCGCCTACCTGAAGGTAACAGAACACAACAGTCAAGTTCATATTGGGCTAGTTTTTGGCAAAGCTAAGCTAGCCCCCAAGCCTGATCACACTATTCCCAGACTTGAACTCTGTGGGGCTGTGTTAGCAGTAGAAATAGCAGACTTCATACAACAAGAACTGGGTACTGACCTAGACGAAGTCCAATACTACACTGACAGTAAGGTCGTCTTAGGTTACATCTACAATCAGACCAAGCGATTTTATGTGTATGTCAGTAACCGCATACAGAGGATCAGGAGGTCCTCCAAGCCAGGACAATGGCACTATGTACCATCTGAGCTTAATCCAGCAGATCATGCCACTAGGCCTATGTCTATAAGTTCTTTTGCTAACTCTTCTTGGCTCACAGGTCCAGAATTTCTGCTAAAACAGGCGAACAAACATGTTCCGGAGGACTTCAGCATCCAGGATCCAGATAATGATCCAGAAATCCGCACTGAGGTTGGTGCATTAGTCACTGGAACAAAGCCAACTTCCAGCCTCGGTTGTCAACGCTTTGAACGTTTCTCCAGTTGGAGGAGACTTGTAAGAACTATTGCAAGGTTAGTGCATATTGCAAGATGCTATCACCATACATCTGGGGATAAAGATTGTTGTGGTTGGCATATCTGCCATAAACCCTTCTCTGCAGAGGACATTTCTCAAAGTGAATTCCTTATAATACGTCACGTGCAGCAGGAAGAATTCAATACAGAATGGAAGTGCCTG
>NW_027285758.1:0-26750 GCF_040894005.1 Engystomops pustulosus | reverse complement strand
GCTTTGAAGCCGCATCCATTTCACTTATCAGCATTTCCTCTGTTGCCTCCATTATATTTGGAGCCTTATAACAAACCCCTAGTAATATTTTATTTTTATTTTTCCCTCCTCTTATCTCCACCCATATGGACTCCACATTTGCGTTACTGATGTCATCTCGCAAGACGGGCTTGAGGCAAGAATTCACATATAAACAAACCCCTCCCCCTTTTTTATTTATACGATCCTTTCTAAAAAGACTATAACCATCTATAGTAACAGCCCAGTCATAGCTACTGTCCAGCCATGTCTCGCTGATACCCACTATATCATATTTCCGTTCCAACATCAAGAGTTCCAGTTCCTCCATTTTGTTTGTGAGGCTTCTGGCATTTGTGTACATACACTTTATATGGTTTTCCCTGTCCGTATTCCTTTTGTCCTTACTTCCCAATCTCATTCCAGCCCCCCTTCCTCCCCCATGGACTATGGCTCTTCCCAGCTCTCTATGTACACCGTCTAGTTGCCCTGCACAAGTGTAGTTGCTCTCCCCCCAGGTCTCTAGTTTAAACACTCCTCCAACCTTCTAGCCATTTTTTCCCTCTAAAACAGCAGCCCCCTCCCCATTGAGGTGCAGCCCATCCCTACTGTAGAGCCTGTAGCCCACAGAAAAGTCAGCCCAGTTCTCCATGAACCCAAACCCCTCCTTCCTACACCAACTTTTGAGCCACTTATTTACCTCCTTGATCTCCCGCTGCCTTTCTGGTGTGGCACGTGGTACAGGCAGTATTTCGGAGAAAATTACCTTTGAGGTCCTTGCCCTGAGCTTATGGCCTAAATCTCTGAAATCATTTTTAAGAACCTTCCACCTACCTCTTACTTTGTCATTAGTGCCAATGTGGACCATGACCGCTGGTTCCTCACCAGCCCCTCCCACTAATCCATCAACCCGATCCGCAACATGCCAAACCCGAGCACCCGGCAAACAACACACTGTTCGGTATGCACGGTCTTTGTGACAGATTGCCCTGTGTGTTCCCCTAATAATGGAATCTCCCACTACCAGCACCTGTCTGACCTTGCCTGTGCTCCCATTACCCTTCTTACTGGAGCAGACATTCCCCTGGTTGCTAGCGGCCACATCTTTCTGCAGCATTGCTACCCCAGAGCTGATATCCCCCTCATCCGCCAGCCTAGCAAACTTATTGGGGTGCACCAGATCAGGACTAGACTCTCTACAACTCTTCCCTCTACCCCGCCTTCTACATGTTACCCAACTAGCTGCCCCCTCACTCTGCACCTCCATACTTCTCTCCCCACAACCATCTTCCCCAGAGAGTTTGTGCTCCAGGAGCAGCAAACTTCGTTCCATATTATCAATTGCCCGTAGCCTTGAAACTTGCTCATTTAGATCCAGAATCTGGGCTTCCAGATGAGCAATTTTCACACACCCCACACAGCAGTATTCCCCCTCGAACGGCTGTTCAAGGAAAGCATACATGGCACAGGATGTACACCGTGTAGCAATGCCACTTATGGAGTCCATTATTCTAATGGGGATTACAATAGAATTATGCACAGAAAGAAGAATTTACAGTCAGAGTAACACAGAACACAGAAGTTACCTGCTAAAGCCCCTCAAACTTAAGTCCCTTAAACCTAAGTCACACTTAAGACACTGCACACACTTCAGATCAATGCACACTCGCCGCCAAGCTCATACACTCGCTTTGCTAATGCTTTTTTAAAAGTTATCTGCCACAAAAATCTGCAGAGCTCACTGCACAAGATCTGGCTGCAAAAAACAAGATCTGCATGATGTGCACGGCCAGCTTCTTGTACCTCACCCTCGACTTCCGCATGGCATTGTACGGCTGAAGCACCTGGTCCGACAAATCCACCCCTCCCATGTACTTATTATAATCCAAAATACAGTCCGGCTTGGGGGCTTCTGCACTGGTACCTCGTACATGGGCAGGGGTGATGCTGTGCCCATGTATTGTTGTTAGTACAAGGACATCCCTCTTGTCCTTGTACATAACACACAATACTGAGTCGCTGCTTAGTGCTCGGCTCTCATGCCTTCTGAGCTTTTCCCCTAGCAGCGACTTAGGGAGACCTCTCTGATTTTTCCTAACAGTGCCACATGCCGCAATTTGTCTGGAAGCAAGGCAATTGAACAGGGTAATACTCGTATAAAAATTATCCAGGTAGAGGTGGTAGCCCTGGTCTAATAGTGGGTGCACCAAATCCCAAACTATCTTTCCAGCTATTCCTAAGAAGGGGGGGGGGCATTCAGGGGGCACTATCCTAGAGTCCTTCCCTTCATATACCCTGAACCTAAAAGTGTACCCTGATGCACTCTCACACAGCTTATACATCTTCACGCCATACCGTGCCCTCTTATTGGGCAGGTACTGGCGGAACTGAAGTCTCCCTTTGAAATGTACCAGGGACTCGTCCACTGATATGTGCCTCTTTGGAGTATACACATCCATAAATTGGGCACTCAGGTAGTCTAATATGGGTCGGACCTTGTATAGCCTATCATAACTGGGGTCATCTCTGGGTGGGCACTGAGCATTGTCAGCAAAATGCAGAAACCTATGGATGGCTTCAAAGCGCATCCTATTCATTGCCATGCGGAACATCGGGGTGTGGTACAGAATGTCTGTGCTCCAATAATCCCTAATAGAGGGCTTTTTGACGAGTCCCATAAGAAGTACTATGCCCCAATACTTCTCCATCTCTGCTGCACTAACACCAGTGGGGTTGAGCATAAAAAGAAGTGGGGTTGTGGGCAATGTATTGTGCAGTGTAGAGATTAGTCTGGGACACCATCAGACTAATAAGCTCCTCAGTAAAAAAAAACTTAAAGTAGTCCACTGGTCCGAGCCCTGCCATGTCTCTGTGTATCCCAGGGCTGGCCATAAAATCAGGGACCTGAGGGGCATAACTACTGGGGGTCACCCATGTGGGGTCAGAAGTCTCGGGCACTCCAGGAGAAGTCCTGGGCACTCCAGCAGAAGTCCCGGGCACTCCAGCAGAAGTCCCGGGCACTCTAGCACTACTGAGTAAGCGCCTTCTCGGGGGTTCCTCAGAGTCGCTTTGTGAGGACGAGGAAGACAAATAAAACTCGTCCCCACTAGCTTACTCCGTATCGGAGGCCAGAAAACTATAGACCTCCAATCCTGTATATGTCTTCTGGGACAGATGATGGGGGGGGATAGTAACACACTACTCTCTCTCCTTTACCCCCAGACGCCTTTCCTCCTCACAACGCCTTCTCCTCCACAAACACTTTCTCCTGCACTAACGCCTTCTCCTCCACTAACGCCTTCTCCACCACACACGCCTTCTCCTCCACTAAACGCCTTCTCCACCACTAAACGCCTTCTCCTCCACACACGCCTTCTCCACCACACACGCCTTCTCCACCACTAAACGCCTTCTCCTCCACACACGCCTTCTCCACCACACACGCCTTCTCCTCCACTAAACGCCTTCTCCTCCACACACGCCTTCTCCTCCACTAAACGCCTTCTCCACCACTAAATGCCTTCTCCTCCTCACAACACCTTCTCCTCCACTAAACGCCTTCTCCTCCACACGCCTTCTCCTCCACTAAACGCCTTCTCCACCACACACGCCTTCTCCACCACACACGCCTTCTCCTCCACACACGCCTTCTCCTCCACTAAACGCCTTCTCCACCACACACGCCTTCTACTCTACTAAACGCCTTCTCCTCCACTAAATGCCTTCTCCACCACTAAACGCCTTCTCCACCACTAAACGCCTTCTCCACCACACACGCCTTCTCCTCCACTAAACGCCTTCTCCACCACTAAACGCCTTCTCCTCCACACACGCCTTCTCCTCCACTAACGCCTTCTCCTTCACTAAACGCCTACTCCACACGCTTCGCACTTAAAATTGCGGTTTGGAGGGAAAGGGAATACAGATGATGGGGGGGATAGTACAGGGAAGTGGGATTACACTGGGAGGGGATGGAGGATGGGTGTAGTAGTTTTTTTCACTTTCACAGGAAAGATCCTAAAACCCTCTGCTCTCCAACACTACCAAACGCAGAATGGCGGCGTTGGAGAGTATGGAGGGTCTTGGGTCTGCCCTCCACAGTCACTGATCGCTGCGATTGGCCAGTCTGTACAGACGGGCCAATCACAGCGATCTACATCACAGGACCGATCAGATCGGTCCTGTGATGTCAGAGGGCGACGTCCCCTCGCGATCCCAGCATGCTCCGGGGGTATGTCATCCCGTCTCGCGACGGGATGACGTCATTAACCCCAAAGCCGCCAGCCTGCAGCCTCCGATCGCTGCAATTGGCCATCTGTACAGACGGGCCAATCGCAGCGATCGACATCACAGGACCGACATGACAGGTCCTGTGATGTCAGAGGGGGATGTCCCCTCGCGATTCCGCCCGGTTTCGGCGGTCGGTCATCCTGTCTTGCGACGGGATGACCGAATATTAACAAGTGGCGCCGCTGGCGGATATATCCGCCACGGAGCGTGAAGGGGTTAAACCTGAAATCTCTTGCCTTTCAGTTCAGACACAAAATTTTTTTACTGCAACATAGTTTTCCACACAAGATCTATTTATTATATATAGAAAAATCTGTTAGTTTAAGGATCTGATTACATTTGTCACTTATGTCTAGGCAGCCTCTTAATGCCAGAATCGGACATAACTGATAACCTTATGGCGTGCGAGATGCCTCCTAGATCTATCTGTAGGAGAGCCATCTTCCTTGTATTACAAGGAAGTTATCAACTTGATATAGAAGAAATAGATATAACAGAGCCATTATATCATTTTTTATTATTGGTTTATTCCATAAACAAAAGACCACAACAAAAATTCTGTAAATAATGTGTCCTCTAATTTTTGCCTTTTTATCAGAATATTGAGTGAAAACCGTTGTGATGTGTTTTACCTCTCATTTTTATTATTTTCTTCCCCTTAAGCTGAACTATTACTTAAAACATGTAACTGCATCTGGTGGAGAATTTTTCCTAAACGACGGTGAATTAGTTGAGGGAAATTTAAATATATTGAACTTTGTTGCAGACTCCAATAAAACAATATGGAAACCCATTGTTGGCAGCTGGTCTGTTTCATCTTCTAATCAAATCAGGATGAACAGTAGTGCGATAATCTGGAATCCAAGTTTCAATGAGGTAGTAATAAGTAATTTTTTATTGTTTTTGTCGACATATATAGCATTTAAATCTCCTCTTGGCTGTAGGCTTCTGAGACAAACAACTTTGATAACATAACCCTATTGTATCATTCTGTGGAGTTTTGAGAAATAGTTTTTTCTCGGAGCTCAAAAGTCTGAACACTTGGGAAAACATTATATCACTATAATCTTGATATCCTTTGGTATTTTGGTGGACCTGTCTAACCTTGTACAAAAGCAAACTTTTATTTGGCATTGATAACAATAATAAAATATTAGATTGGAATAAAAAAGGTTTAAGGCCTCCATTAAAGTTTTTCTGGTGCTCCCATTCATAGTGATAGTTATAGTTAGATTACACTATTACATTAGAAAAAGACAACTGTGTTTTTACTTTTGAAAAAATTGCCCGTCTTTTAACACACATATCGGGACAAATCTAGGTGAAAAGTGATACATCTTTATCAGGGGCTCCAGGTTTTAGCAGGCCCCTGGGTGACAGAGCTCTAGTGGGCCCCTTTATGGGCCGCCAGTAGTCACACTGCCCCCCCTCCCCCGCATGGATACAATGCCCCCCCACCCCCGTGTACACATCCCCCCTCCTGTATACACACTTCCCCCCTCCCCCTGTATACACAGTGTCCCCCCTCCTCCTGTATACACACTGCCCCTCTCCTCCTGTAAACACACTGCCCCCCTCCTCCTGTATACACACTGCCCCCCTCCTCCTGTATACACACTGCCCCCCTCCTTCTGTATACACACTGCCCTCCCCCCCCTGTATACACAGTGCCCCCCCTGTATACACACTGCCCCCCTCCTCCTGTATACACACTGCCCCCCTCCTCCTGTATACACCCTGCCCCCCCTCCTCCTGTAAACACACTGCCCCCCTCCTGTATACACTCTGCTCCCCTCCCCCTATATACACACTGCCCCCCTCTTCCTGTATATTCCCTGGCCCCTGTAAGTCTCCCCCTCACCTCACTGATGCAGGTCTCTCTGTGTTGTCACTGTTTTCCCCGACAGGTCATGTGACCATGACGTCATCACAGGTCCTTCAACCTCTGATGCTGCAGCTCCTGCCGGGGAAAGCAGTGAGTGACTGCACATGTTCTCATCGCGATCTGTGTCCCGAGGACACAGATCGCGATGAGAGAGGGAAGGAATCTCCCGGGCAGCGGGGCAGATGTCCTGCTTACCCGGGGACCCGAGTAGGCCCCTCCAGTACCCCGGGGCCCCGGCACTTGCCCGGGTTAGCCGGGTGCTGGCGCCAGGCCTGATCTTTATCAATTTAGAATGTCATTAACACAAAACACTATACTTGTTGCCAGTTCAGCTTTAAGCTTGTATGTAACAACTTGGATTGGTGTGGGCAATGTTCTAGAGCTATACTCAAGCCCAACCGTGGTGCAAAGAAACTGTCAGCTTGGCCACGTCATTGGTGGCAATGATCAGCTGCCAAAGCTAAAATGATAGCACGTTCTACAAAACAAACACTCTAGAGGAGGGTCATTTATTTTAGGTCTGAAAATTTGTGATCAAGGGGAGCGGGATAACAATTGAAAATCAAAAGCAGGGTCACACAGATAGGGATTCTCGTATATGTTGGCTGCATCTAACAGGATGACAACTTCATTTATTTACTAGTTGATTGTTTATTCATTCATTGACAACATGTTCCGGCTCCAGACAGGAGACTTTGTCATGTGCAATTACAATATATACTTGGGTATAAGCCAAGACCCCTAATTTTACATAAAAAACTGGAAAAACCTATTGACTTGAGTATAAGCCAAGGGTGGGAAATCCATTGTTCACAGCCCCACCCCCAGTATATAGCCTGCCAGTCCCATAGTATTTAGCCTGCAGCCCTTGCCGCCAATATAATGCCTGTAGGAAATTTTAAAAAATGTACTCACCTTCGGACGCCCCCCCGACAGGTTCACATCTATCCATTGTGCCTCCGGCATCAGCTACATGTTCCTGCGCTCCAGCCGCTCACTGACATTATAGTGTGTGCTGATGCCAGTGCACACATTAGAACATCAGCGTGAGGATTCGTGATGGACATTTTTTGTTTTTTTTCTTCTTGACTCAAGTATACTCGGCTTATACTCGAGTATATACGGTAGCTTAGTTTCACACAAAATATATAAATATATATATACACATTCTCTACTGACATCACCTCTGACACGTAACAGAAGTGACATCACAAACAAGATATCTGTATATCAAATCTAAAAAGATTAAAACTTTTCACGTAAAATAAATTATGAATATCTCAAGACATGTGACTATTATAACACTTTAGCTATGGCTATAAACTAGGGGAAGTCTGGCTGACTAAATACTACAGTGGACAGGAAGGCTGGCTATATACATGGTGCAGGCTGGCTGACTGGCTATATACTGGAGCAGGTGAGGGCTATTTCCAGGGAGTGGCTGACTATCTGATAGGGGCTTTCAGGCTATATACTTTGGGTTGGAAGGCTATATACTATGGGGCTGCCTATATATTGGGGGCTGGCTGGCTATATACTGTGGCAGGGGCTGGGTATATACCGGAGGCAGGCTGTCTATATATTGGGTGCTGGCTGGCTATATACTGGGGGCTGGCTGGCTATATACTGGGGGCAGGCTGGCTATAAACTGGGGACAAGGGACTGGCTGGCTATATAATGGAGGCAGGAGGCTGAATAGCCATATACCAGGCAGAGGCTGTGGTAAAATTAGGTTCCTCAGCTTGTATTCGGGTTGACTATATACTCGAGTATATATGGTAATGTAAAATCCAATTTGATGGAATGATATCTTCAGGACAATTTCTAAAACATTATATTGGGTTATCATTTATAAAGTTGGTTCATGGAGCAATAACATTCAATTTTTTTTCTCTAGACTCCTCAGTCGTTGTGCAGCCAGCCTTGTTCTCTGGGATACAGAAAGTCTCTCAAGAATGGTAAACTAGCGTGCTGCTTTGAATGTGTACCGTGTAGTGATGGAGAGATAACAAGTGGCCCAGGTTTGTACAATAGCCAATTTATCACCTATTTTGAGAGGATATTTTTGGTTTTAAGGCAGTTATGGCAGGGAGGGTATTTTTATGCAGTATTGGTAAAAGATAAATTCTGGGCACTTTAGAAAATTTTACACAAGGGTGTTGTCCTTTACATGTTGTGAGCAAAGTCTCCATAAGTGTTTTTTTTTTTTTGCTTGAATATCCTGTCCTGTAACTTTATCCCATGTATTGTGTTTGGGTTTTGATGCATAACTAAAATAACATGGTGGAAAGTGGACAGCCTTGGCAACTTCTACTCCGGATTTGTAGGGGAGCTTATTTAGCATGAGGCAATTTAAGTGTGGTTGCCAGAATGTCTTGTAAATTCTGTGGGGAAAAGGACACAAACACCATATATTCTATAAGCTTCAGACATCTTTGGCCTACTATGGTGACCAAAGGCCTTTTCCGTATCCAGACTGAGGAGGAAGTTACTTTCCTGTGTTCTAATTACCATTTCTCCTAAGCACTGATGAATGGATCCATCAGTATTCAAGTGCCCTTAGCATGTAAAGGATAGCACCCATAATCAGTGCCATCACTAATATTAAAGGGGTATTCTCGTCTTGGCATTCACATTCAGTTTGATTAATCTGCCATAAATAAACATTTCTTCAATTAGATGTTATTAAAAAAATATACCTGTGTGAAGATAATTTTCCATAAATGTAGTCATGTGGTCCCTTAAAAAACGAGATGGCTTCCTCGGATACGGCCACCTCTGATGGAGGGATTGCACAAATAAACAAAAAGTTTTTGTATATGAAATGTTCAGGCGTTACTACATGTCCCGCAGCCGTCCTGTGGTAATGATTGCTGAATCCATATGGTCAGGCAGGGCTCAATACTGCATCTCTGGCCACTGCTGCCAGAGTGTATGGTGGTCGTATCCTCTCTCGTTTCTAAGAGACAACATGACTACATTTATGTGAAATTATCTTCACACAGAAACTTTTTTTTTAATTACATCCAATTGAAGAAATGTTTATATATGGAAGATTAATGAAACTGAATGTGAATGCCCAGACGAGAATACCCCTTTAAGTCCTAAGTCTATCTAGTGTTTTCAACCTCTTGTGTCTACTGTTGTCTACATGCCACAAACCCATCCCAAGGAAATGGGCAACACACAAGGTATTGTGCCCAGCAGAATACATTTTTGTTACACATACGGGATGGCCGTTGCTTTATAAAAGGAAAGTTTTATGTTTGTTCCCCAGGTTTATTCTCTAGTAGTGGTGTGAGTTCAGTTATAAATTGTAATTGAACATGAAATTAAAATAAGGAGTTTAGAAGGACGGTAACAGATAGCATCAGAAGGTTGAGAAAGGTAAAGTAAGGTCCTGAAATATAATTGTTCAAATATTTTTTTACTTTTCAGCCATGGAATCCTGTGAAAGTTGTCCGGATGACCAGTGGTCCAATCCGACTAGAGATAAATGTATTACACGTTCTCTACATTTTTTATCCTATGAGGAGGACTTAGGACTGTCATTGGCAGTCATTGCCACCATCTTGTTTTTGATTACTTCATTGATACTCTGGGTTTTTATTAAAAACCGGAACACTCCGCTGGTCAGAGCTAACAACCGTAACCTGAGTTATGTTCTCCTGGTGTCTTTGATGCTTTGTTTCCTTCTCTCATTCTTATTTATTGGACGTCCTGAAGAACTGACCTGCCTCATGAGACAAACCACCTTTGGGATTATCTACGCTGTTGCTATATCTTCGATTCTTGGAAAGACGATGACAGTTCTCATTGCATTCAATGATACAAAACCGGGAAGCACATTCAAAAAAGTTGTAGGATCCAGGATTTCCACCGGACTTGTCATTCTGTGTTCTTTGGGGGAGTTTATAATATGTGTAACATGGATGATATTTGCTCCACCATATGTAGAACTTGATAGTAAGACAATTCCTGGGATAATGATAGTACAATGTAATGAAGGCTCCATCATCGCTTTCTATGTCGCAGTCTCGTACATTGGGTTTTTAGCAGTTTTTAGCTTTATTATTGCTTTTATATCTAGGAAGCTTCCAGATACATTCAATGAGGCTCAACACATTACATTCAGTATGCTGGTGTTCTGCAGTGTCTGGATATCTTTTATTCCAACATATCTCTCAACGAAGGGAAAATATATGGTGGCTGTGGAGATATTTGCTATTTTGGCATCTAATGCAGCATTACTGTTCTTTATATTCTCCCCCAAATGCTATATCATACTTCTAAGGCCTGACCGTAATACAAAAAGGGATATTAAAGTAAATGTATTTCAATCTTTTTAATAAAATTATATGCATTAGAATAAGCCAGACAGCTGGAATGACATAGTGTGGTGCAGCTAGAGAAATTATCACCAAAACCAAAACAAGCAAAGGTGTACTAGAGCAAGACATTTTATTCAATACCAATTAAAATAAAGTAATGTACAACAAACAAAAAAGACATTTCCTGCCTGTATTTTTACCGTCGTAGTGTGAAACAAAAATGTATGCAGTATAAGAGCATCTTAGGATCTAGGATCAATGTGGGTGTTCTATCTAGGGGGCAACAGCTTTACCCATATGCAGGAGGGGCTCCCTTGAAATTCCTGAACCCCATATTTGGGGCTTATTGGTTATGATTCCGGATCAATTTTAAGGGGAGGCCCCTTATGGCAATGTGGCTATCCCATCAAGGACAGTAAAATGTTCCAACTCACAGTCTCAACAACAAGTTCTACCAGTCTCTATAACAAGAACTGATGTAGCCCAAAGCTGGTAATGCAGCTAAAATTCTTATTTCCTCAGCACTCTAGCAGTAGTCTGCAGGCTGGGGAATGTCGGGAACCTTCTTGGGTCTGCTACAAATTAGTAATATAACTCTACACTGAGTACTTTACATAGCAGAATCTAAGGAAAGACCCAGAACCCAGGGCATAACCCTTTTTACAAACTATTTATTCTTCCTCTAGAATGTTCTGAAGGCTCAGCCAATAATACAAGCCTGGTTTACACCAGGTGATGAGAAAGTTAAACACAGATTTAAATATTAGCATTCAAATGAGAAACATTTAGCACACTGAATGCCCACATTGCCCAGTAGATGGTGCTGTAAAGATATAGGACTTAAAAGGGAATCTACCATTAAGTTAATTAAAATAAAACTACACATACTCACCTATACTCCTTTTTACCTTGATCGCAGCGCTGATCTTCATTAAGCTTGACACGCCGGGATTGCCTGACGCCTAGTTATAGAAATGTGTCCCTGTGCTCCGGGCTTTTAAGAAGGAGATGTTATGTGAGAGGCATGGGTATTTGTTGTGAAGGAAAATACAGGTTTTCTTGTTTGTTGGCACATTGTCCCTAAGACTGAGATGTGAGACCAAATTAGTAAGTAAGAAGTAGTTTTTAATTTTAATCTTTGTGTGGACAACGCGTTTCGAGGACATATTGTCCTCTTCATCAGGTGTTAAAAGTATGTATAAAAAGTACACTGGAGGCAGAAGAGTGGGCTGAGAATCAGAGTAGTGAGTGGGAGCAAAACCACCTGCTAGTAGGGAGTAGTTGACCTCAGGGTAGGAAAAAGAAAAATATGGAATAGGGTAAGTAGGTACAGGGAGATGGGTGTGGAGGAGGAGTCCTGCTCTGTACCGTCACGTGCCCAGCGTCTGTTGTAACATATCTGTTACATCTTTTAAGTGGTTTTATTCTTTGTGTGTGTTGTACAATATTTTAATAAAGATTTTTCTATTTTTGGTCACTCATTGCATCGCTTTTCTTTTGTTCAGCCTATAGAATTAGGGAATATTGCACAGGAAAAATGGGAGGATATATATCATAATATGTGACTTGTTTCTTTGAATAGGAACCACAGGATGATACCGTTTAATTATATACATACAGTAGCTTGTATTTCACTCGGTGGTCATTGGCCAAGATGAATTAACAGTATCCAAGATGTGGGGAGCATGATGCCATTTTTTTGCACATGAGTTGGTCGTGTACAAAGTTGAATATATACTGGGGGAGATTCATAATAGAATTGAAGAGCAAATTTGTCTTTACCTATTCCATTCTCTGTAATAGTATTGATTTTGAACGATATTAATAAGAAAGATTACCATGGAATAGCAAAAAATTATATAAAAACTATAGTTTATTAGCTAAGGTTTCTAATGCCAAGAAGTGGATGAGATTGGATCCTCCAACGATTGTACATTGGGTTTCAATCTGTAAAAAGGTGAAAAGTTATGAGAGGATATATTATGGTGGAAGAAAATGGCTAAGGGATTAGAAATCGATCTGGGGGATAGTTACATTTCTTCCTGGTTTAGATTAGTGCTGGGTGTTAATTGAAGGAGGAAGGGATAGTTAAAAAAAGGAACAATTTCGAAAAATGAAACTTTATTTATATATGTAATGACTTTAATTATTAGATAGGTGCATTTTTTATAACGTGATGATTTTGACAGTTGTATTTGTAATGAATTTTACATTTGTATGAAATGAGAAATGTTAAAATGTAAATTCAACAATTGCATATGTCTACTTTCTACCTGTGTGATGATTTTGACAATTGTGTATTGTACATGCGATTATTTCGACAATTATATGAAATGAAAAATGGGCATTTTAGAATTTTGATAATTGTGTTTTCATCTTGGATGAGAAAGTACATGGTCCAATAATAGGTGGGATGATAATTGTAAAGTATTGGATTATGTAATGATTTTATGGAAAATTAATTAATAATTAAAAATTAAAAAGATCATGATTCCTATCTTAGCTATTTGGATTATTTGGACTATTTGGATCATTGTACAGAATTGGACAATATAAACTGGAATCTTCAGCCCGACAGGTCTTTTCATTCGACTGTCTGTGCGATGAATACCATAATGACAGTTTTGGTCAAAATTGTTGATCTATATAGAGAGAATTTAATTACAAGCCATGAAGCAGAAAAAAGGAAAAAAAACGGCCCTCTGGATGTTAGTAATTTGCTGTACTTTAGCCTTATACTAGCATAAAAAGTTATAATGGTTATTAAAGGTGTCTGAAATGAAACTTTATTGTTAATCCTGGTTCTTACGACAATCCATAAGAACAATCCATACAAATTCAACTTAAGAACAAAGCTACAGAACCTATCTTGTACGTAACCCGGGGACTGCATGTAATCTGTTGATAAGAAATCAAGTGTTATTATTGCTTATTCATAGGTAAATAATAATAATAATTCTTTATTTATATAGCGCACACAGATTACACAGTGCTGCACAAAACATGTCAAATTGGTCCCTGTCCCCATGGGGCTCACAATCTAAACAACCTAACAGTATGTTTTGGAGTGTGAGAGGACCCCAGGACCCCAGCGCTGCAAGGAAGAAGTGCTACCCACTTAGCCACTGTGCCGCCCCAATATAGTTATAATTCATCATCGTTTCTTATAGAAGACGTCAACTACTATCATTAAACACTACAGAGGTAGAAGATGAATTCCAATAAAGGCTATAGAATGTAATAAATATTCACAAAACCACTTACTTTTTTTTTTTATATCATTGAACCCCTCACCTTTTGGCATGTAAATTATAAAACTTCAGACACAGTGGGGCACATTTACTTACCTTTTGCGAATCAAGATCGTGCGCCCTTTATCCTGTGCCAAAATCTGATTGCGTGCTCCAAAAACCCCTGTTAAATGCCGCGCAATCAAAATAGTCAGAAACCCGGCGGAAATGTGGTCCGCGGACCCTTAGTAAATGTGCCACATTGTATCCAATTAGAATGGAAGTCTAATTGATCTGCTAAAATGTAAAATAATTTCAAGGGTATTCTCACGGTTTCCATAGGTGTGCGTTTGTAACACTTTTACTACTACTACTAGGCTTCTGTTACTATCACTTTACTAAAAAATAAAAATAAAAAATTTGAATCAAATCTTACGCAAAACTTCAGGAAAAATTCATTTTGAATGATTCTCTCAGCTTTATACATGGGACAATAGTATGATGATCCTTTTCTCTCCATTCTCCTCCATTCTGTAAGACACTTTTGGGCGCATTTGCTATGTGTCATAAATGTATTTTCTGGCAAAAGAATCCTTTCTTTTTTCTGCATCACGTGCACCAGATTTATTTATTTTGTGTCAATGCGACAAAAAAAAAAAATTTGGAGCTTTTGAGTCCCTACACTTTTCTTGCAATTCGAGAATCCCACCACATTTTTGGCACAATTTTTGGAGCATAATAAGCAACAAAAAGCAAGTCTCCAACTCCCATACTCTCATATTCAAGAGTAGAGATGTTAAATCCAACCTTCAGATGTCTCTATCCACAGAGAAAAACGCTTGGTAGATTATGGCACCTTCTGGTGCATCCGGTCCTATTGCTCCAATGTTACAACTAGGAACCAACGTGCTGGATACTTTCGTTACCATCGTTTAACCACTTTGATGGAAATGTTATTGTCTTCCAGATAAGGGATAAGAACATACCATAGTGCAATAAGATTTTGCACACTATTAAATAGTAGCAATGAAAATAATGGAACGGACCGGCACTCACGGAAAATTCCAACAAAGAGACTTGTTCAAAGATAAATGTCCTTTATTCATACAAAATGCATTATCCAACACGATGAGACAATGGTTAACAGGTTTCGATGCCTAGCGTCTTACTCATGAGGTTATTAATTAAGGTCATTAATCCTTGTCTCCTCGTGTTGAATAATGCATTTTTTATGGATAAAGGACATTTATCTTTGAACAAGTCTCTTCATTGGACTCTTCCGTGAGTGCCGGTCCTTTCTATTATTTTCATTGTTAGCTGAAGGCTGTGGTTTGACCTTGCTCCGTGCACCTGGGAAGTCGTTTGACCTACAATACCTGGTGTAAGTCCAAGGTTGGGTGAGCTGGCGTTTCTTTTTCTACCTTTGAGTTGTAATCTTTTTCTATTAAATGGTAACATTTTATTCTGTCCTATTCACAAATATTGAAGTTAGAAAGACCTATAGTATAAAATAATATCCACACACATGGCTGCTGCTGACTCCGAGTTTTTCCCTGACGGCTTGTTTCCCAGTGTGTATTATTAAATCCATATATATATATACACTCAAAATATCAACACATTCATGGATGGCAGAAAATTTAAATCAGTACTTATAACAAAGATCTTGAGTAAAAAGAAAAAGTTAATTTAGCAAAAATGGAAAAGGAGATTCATATCATAAGAAGATGAATTATTTAAAATTGATGATCCAATACCCCTGTTTATAATACAATATACTAGTTAACCCTTCTGTGTAATGTCTACCTAAACATGGGAAACAATGTATATATATATATATATATATATATTGTGGGAGATTTGGCCCAGTAGAGACCGTGGTAGCGGGGTGCTGTGATGCAGTTCAAGACAGTGACACCAAAGTACAGTCCAAAACAGGTCTCGCCTGCGTTTATTGTAGCAGCAAAATAAAACAGCCTTTACATTCAGGCATTAAATAAACAAAAATCCTACCCGTCAGGGTGCTAACTATACAGGTGTTCACTAACTCACCACTATACAAAATCACTTGGCTGCTCCAGGCACAGAGGTCAGGGCTGTGTGCTCTCCAGCCTCCTTCCAGAGAGAGACAACACTTCCAGCTCTGCTGAGCGGTTTAAAAAAAAGACTGATTGGGCTGCTCCCATCACCTGTGTCCAAGGTGCTGGACACCCAACCTCAGCACTAAGGCCTTGCATAATAGCAAAACCTAGGGGAAACATACCGCCCATCCACAGTTAACCCCTTCAGTGTCTCACATACCCTCCCCCTCTGTTTGACCCTGTGGGGGCGAACACTTTTGGCCATCAGACAGTGGGTACGAGACAGGGCATCGGCATTCCCATGCAGCTTTCCTGCTCGATGTTCTACCGTGAATTTGAAATTCTGCAACATTAGGAACCACCTTGTGACCCTGGCGTTCCTCTCTTTGGCCTGACTCATCCAGGTGAGGGGAGAGTGATCGGTCACCAGTGTAAACTGTCGCCCTATCAAGTAATACCTCAGGGATTCCAGAGCCCATTTTATCGCCAAGCACTCCCTCTCAACTATACTGTAGTTCTTCTCAGGAGGTGTGAGCTTGCGGCTCAGGAATGTCACAGGATGTTCTTCACCCTCCACTTCTTGGGACAGGACAGCCCCTAAGCCCACGTCAGAAGCGTCAGTCTGCACAATAAAGGTCTTGGTGAAGTTAGGGGTGATCAGTACCGGTCCCTCACACAAAACCGTCTTAAGTCGCTGAAACGCCCCCTCAGCCTCTTCACTCCACTTTACCATCACCGCCCTGCTACCCTTGGTCAGGTCAGTCAGGGGTGCCGCTATGGTAGCAAAATCGGGGATAAATCGGCGATAATAGCCCACTATGCCTAGAAAAGCCCTCACTTGCTTCTTGCTCATAGGTTGTGGCCACTGCTGGATCGCCTCCACTTTATTTACTTGGGGTTTGATGACACCTCGCCCAATACTGTACCCCAGGTAACGGGCCTCTTCCAGACCCAGTGCACATTTTTGGGGGTTCGCTGTCAACCCTGCTGCCCTCAGGGAGTCTACCACTGCTTGCACCTTGGCCAGGTGACTCTCCCAATCGGTACTATAAACTATGATATCATCCAGGTAGGCCGAGGCATATCTCCGGTGAGGTTTTAGGACGAGATCCATTAACCTCTGGAATGTGGCGGGAGCCCCATGTAGCCCAAAGGGGAGTACCACGTACTGAAAAAGCCCATCAGGAGTAACAAAAGCGGTCTTCTCTTTGGCCCTGTCAGTAAGGGGTACCTGCCAATACCCTTTCGTCAGGTCAAGGGTGGAGAAGAATCTAGCCTGTCCAAGTCGTTCTATCAACTCGTCAACCCTGGGCATGGGATAAGAATCAAATTTGGACACCTCGTTCAACTTCCTAAAGTCATTGCAGAACCGTAGGGAACCATCAGGTTTGGGAATCAACACAATAGGACTCAACCAGTCACTTTTAGACTCCTCGATAACCCCCAGGTCTAACATCTGCCTGACTTCTTCGGATATGGCAAGCCGGCGCGCTTCAGGGACCCGGTAGGGTTTTTGGTGTACCCGGATGTGGGGTTCGGTTATGATATCATGCTTGATGACTGAAGTACGTCCCGGTAACTTAGAGAACACATCCACATTTCGGAGCACAAACTCCTTTGCTTCCTGAATCTGGGCCCTGGAGAGGGACCCCGAGATCCGTACTTCAGGCACCTTGGCATTGGGTACACCTACCTCCGGTGTCCCCTTCTTGGGGACAGACGCTTTTTCTACTCCCACGGCCATCAGGGACTCTCTTTCCCTCCATGGCTTTAGGAGGTTCACGTGGTATATCTGTTCGGGTTTCCTCCTCCCCGGCTGAGATACCTTGTAGGTAACCTCCCCTACTTTCTCCATGACCTCATATGGTCCTTGCCATTTTGCCAAGAACTTGCTCTCAACGGTGGGCACCAGAACTAGCACTCTGTCGCCTGGGTTAAAGGTCCTGAGTCTGGCTGACCTATTGTAGACCCTAGACTGGGCCTCTTGTGCCCTTGTCATGTGCTCCTTTACAAGGGGCATTACCGCCGCTATGCGGTCCTGCATAAGGGAGACGTGTTCTATCACACTACGGTGGGGGGTCCTCTCCTGTTCCCAGGTCTCCTTGGCTATATCCAAAAGCCCACGTGGGGAACGGCCATATAACAGCTCAAAGGGTGAGAAACCCGTGGAGGACTGGGGAACTTCACGTATGGCAAACATCAAATAGGGCAACAAACAATCCCAGTCCTTCCCATCCTTGCTGACCACCCTCTTTAGCATCCCCTTCAAGGTCTTGTTAAACCTCTCGACTAGGCCATCTGTCTGAGGATGATACACAGAGGTGCGGAGCTGTTTAACCTGCAGTAACTTACACATCTCCTTCATTACCCTAGACATGAATGGGGTACCCTGGTCAGTCAAGATTTCCTTGGGGAGGCCTGTGCGTGAGAATACCTGGAACAGCTCCCTAGCAATATTTTTGGAGGAGGTGTTCCTTAATGGAATCGCCTCGGGATACCGCGTAGCGTAGTCCAGGATAACCAGGATGTATTGGTGCCCCCTTGAGGATTTGACTATGGGGCCAACCAGATCCATTGCAATCCGTTCAAATGGCACCTCTATGATTGGTAGCGGGACCAAAGGACTCCTGAAGTGGGACACCGGGGCAGTAAGTTGACACTCAGGGCAGGAGCTACAATACCGGTTTACCTCCTCCCACACCCCGGGCCAGAAAAATCTCTGCAGGATCCTCTCCCGGGTCTTCTCAGCACCTAAGTGCCCTCCCAGCACATGTTTGTGTGCCAACTCTAGCACCAGCCTACGGTGAGATTGGGGTACTACAAGTTGTTCAACCTCCTCACCCCGTATCTGGTCGACCCTGTACAACAGCTCCCCAACAATCACCATTCGGGGGTATATTTTGTCAGCCCCTGGTATTTGGAGTACCCCATTTATCACCTTAACATTCTCCCGTGCTTTAAACAAGGTAGGGTCCTGTAACTGTGCAGCCCCAAAATTTTCACGGGAAATCTCAAAGTCTGGCATGTCAGCCACCTCCTCGTGGCCCTCGACCTCACCAGCTAGGACCTCTAGGGGAGAGAATTCATCACATGGGGTCACCCCTACTGCTGGTGTGGGTACATCGGCCTCAAAGGGTTCAGGGGCCAAGGCCGGACATACCTGACGTCCATTATCTGCAACAGCACCTGAGGTGGGTCTTCGTCTCCAGAGGTCCCAAAACACCGGTAAGTCTCTGCCTATAATAGCCTCATGAAACAGGGTCCCCACCACCCCCACTTCATGGGTAATAGTACCACAAGGTGTATGTAGGTTGATGACAGCAGTGGGATATTCGCGAGTGTCCCCATGTATACACAACACTCCCACTTTACGCCCACTGTACAGTCCAGGATCAACCAAAGTTCCCCGCACCAGGGTAACCAGACTCCCTGAGTCTAGCAAGGCTTCCACCGTGTGACCACCGATTGTGGCCATACACACTTGGAGTTCTGCATCCGTGACTGACTCGGCAGCCAGAACCGGCCGGGCAAACAGTGACATTCGCCGGGTCTGGTTGCAGTCCATTGGCTCCACTGACAGGGGACAGTTGGCAGCAATATGGCCCATTTCATGGCATCGCCAGCACTGGATACGGCTATGACCTCTGTCACGAGCCTCACTGGGTTTCTGTGTATCCAAGCCCCCCAGTGTACCCCCTCCCAACCTGACCTGTTTCCCTTTTTATGCAGTAGCAGTCCTACCAGATGGTTTAATGGCCTTGTCACTGGCACTGCTTCGTGTGGGAGGGATAAGTAGAAGATCCTCCGTAGCCCGATATCTCTCTACTAGGGACACGAGTTCCTCAGCATTTGTGGGACCGGCCTGTCCAACCCACCGCTGGAGCCGAGAGGGCAGAGAACGGGTGAACTTGTCAAGAACCACTCTCTCGACCATCTGTGCTGGGGTGCAGTCATCGGGTTGTAGCCACTTCCGGACAAGATGGATCAGGTCATGCATTTGGGAGCGCGGGGGTAGTTTTTCAGAGTATGCCCACTGGTGGACCCGGCTGGAACGAACTTGAACGGTGACCCCAAGACGAGCCAGAATCTCCGCCTTTAGCTGGGGGTACTCACGGGCCTCCGTTTCACTCAGGTCGTAGTAGGCCTTCTGCGATTCGCCTGTCAGGAACGGCGCCAGGACATCTGCCCACTGCTCAGCTGGTAACTCCTCTCGCTCAGCTACTCGCTCGAACACAGTGAGATAAGCCTCCACGTCGTCGGTCGCCGTCATCTTTTGTAAAGCCTTCTGCACTGCAGCCCGTGCGGAATGCTGGACAACCGGGTACCCTTGCAAACCAGTATGGGACCCCCTCAGTAGTCGTCGCTTGCGGTGCTGCCATAACGCCAGAAAACTTTTCCATCATCAGCTGGAACATGGCTCGGGACTCTTCCTGCTGTTGCTGGAGCATGGCTTGCTGCTGTCGGGACCTCTCCTCCTGCTGCTGGAGCATGGCTTGCTGCTGGCGGGACCTCTCCTCCTGCTGCTGGAGCATGGCTTGCTGCTGGCGGGACCTCTCCTCCTGCTGCTGGAGCATGGCTTGCTGCAGCTGTCGATTAGCCTGGGACTCTTCCTGCTGCTGGCGGGACCTCTCCTCCTGCTGCTGGAGCATGGCTTGCTGCAGCTATCGATTAGCCTGGGATTCTTCCTGCTGCTGGCGGGACCTCTCCTCCTGCTGCTGGAGCATGGCTTTAATAAAGTCCTCCATCTTGGCTTTATCCTGCAATTTGCCTGCTGCTTTCACCCAGGCCATGCAATGTTGCAGGATGTAGCGAGCCTTTCAGGTGTGTGTCTTTTGAACTGCCCGCAATCCGAAGCACCATATGTGGGAGATTTGGCCCAGTAGAGACCGTGGTAGCGGGGTGCTGTGATGCAGTTCAAGACAGTGACACCAAAGTACAGTCCAAAACAGGTCTCGCCTGCGTTTATTGTAGCAGCAAAATAAAACAGCCTTTACATTCAGGCATTAAATAAACAAAAATCCTACCCGTCAGGGTGCTAACTATACAGGTGTTCACTAACTCACCACTATACAAAATCACTTGGCTGCTCCAGGCACAGAGGTCAGGGCTGTGTGCTCTCCAGCCTCCTTCCAGAGAGAGACAACACTTCCAGCTCTGCTGAGCGGTTTAAAAAAAAGACTGATTGGGCTGCTCCCATCACCTGTGTCCAAGGTGCTGGACACCCAACCTCAGCACTAAGGCCTTGCATAATAGCAAAACCTAGGGGAAACATACCGCCCATCCACAGTTAACCCCTTCAGTGTCTCACAATATATATATATATATATATATATATATATATATATATATATATATATATATATATTGTATATTAAATGCTATATTGTATTTAAACATGTTTTTTTGATCAACAATTTTAAATAATTAAATGTGAGTAGAGCAGAGTAAAATTACTAATAAACGGTGTGAAAAACATTATTGCACTATGGTAGACAATAACATTTCCATCAACGGAGTCTGTGGTGTAAATCATGGAAACACGACGGAACCTAAGTATCCAGCACGTTGGTTCCTACATGGAAAATTAGAGCAAGAGGACTGGAAACCCCAGAACGTGCCATAATCAATGCAGCGTTTTTCTCTGTGGATTGAGAAATCTGAAGGTTGGATTTAACATCTTTACTCTTGAATCTGGACTGGGATTTGGAGGGACTGTTTTCTACAAGTAAAACAAAGGTGTTCAAGAAGAGTTGATGTAGAGAATTAATTTGTTGGTCGTTTGGACTTTTTGGAGTATTTGTCAAACTTTTTACTGTGATTTTTCCTAGCGCCGCTGTGTTAGTTTTGAGTTATTTTTATTTATTTGTTTAAAAAAGCAAGTCTATGAACTTCTAATTTTTATGAATTAGGTTTGTCATTTATGATACTCATTTGTTCTTCTTACAGTGCGCCAAATACATGAAACACCAAAATATATCATTACAAAACACAGCTAAAATAAGACATGAAGCCAGGGTGCACTATACCAGCTTCACTTGCTGCTCTGTGCAGGCTCCCAAGTGATCGAGGAAGGAGGCGAGTATAAAGCTGTTTTTTAATGCCCAGTTTGGGACATTAAACCACTGATTCATAGTGACCTGTGGTTGAGTTAGTGTCCCACATCATCATAACCATAACAGGTTCCCTTTAAAGGAAACCTTCCACCACGGATCTACCTATTAAGGTAGATCCCGTGGCAGGTTCCTCTCATGTAGAGTTGTATAGCCCTTTTTATGGCTAATTTTTTGGTGGCCTATGACTTTTGCATGCGTAGAGCCCAGCTTCTCAGACAAGTGCGCGGAACTACCAGGAGCTGCATGCTGAAGATGTCAGGGTAGGCGGAACACAAGAGGCTACTGGGGTGTTGAGTAGCCGCGCCGTGTACCCTCAACTCCGGTTACTCCATGCCCCAGTAGCCTCTTTAGAATATGAATTCAAATTTACCAAAGTTATGGCCACCAAAGAATTATCCTTAAAAATGGCTATACCAACTCTACATGAGAGGAACCTGCCACCAGATCTACCTTGATAGGTACATCTGTGGTGGTAAGTTTCCACATCTGCATGTTGTTTTTTGGACTGTAATAGTACTGCATGTAAAAATATTAGATTAGAAACTTGAGTTACATGCTAAAAGTCAATGGGATCAGTGTATAGCAAAATATATCATTTGGGTTGAGGATCTCTCCTTACGAGCATGGGACACAATCAAAGCAACAAATTCTCTGTCCGTCGTGTAGCCCTTTCAACATGGACTACTGCAGACTGAAACCTGCAATTACAATGAAAATTCACAATATATTATGGAAGACATAGGTTAGATAACTAAAATTATTAAACTGCAGTAGTTTAAACAGCAGTCAAGAAAATGTCAGATATACATACATGGAATACATACAAACTGAATGCAGATTACTTGTCAGATCTATACATGACGTTCATTCTTTTTAATGTGTACTGATATAATGCATATTCTTACAATATAGGTTATGCGTACAAACATGTTATACCAACAGTACAATGTGGTCCATTTATATGGATACAAATAAAATAAAATGAGAATGGTTGGTGATATCAACTTCCTGTTTGTGGCACATTAGTATATGGGAGGGGGAGACTTTTCAAGATGGGTGTTGACCATGGCAGTAATTTTGGAAACAACTTTATTTTTTCCAATGGGAAGAGGGTCATGTAACACATTTAACTATTGAGAAATACACAAGAAAAACAATGGTGTTGGTTTTAACATAACTTTATTCTTTCATGAATTATTTACAATTTTATGACCACTTATAAAATGTGTTCAAACTGCTGCTTATTGTGTTGGATTGTCAATACAACCCTCTACTCCCAAACTTAACAATAAAGCTATGTTAAAGCTAGAGATGAGCGAACATACTCATTCGAGCATGATCGGGTAACCCTGGCTGGCCTGATCGGGTAACCCTGGAATAGACTAGCTCCTGCCCGCGCTGCTCGGATCATTCTCTGTCTGGATGCTGTTAGGGAGAGAGCTGCTGCTGGTCAGGGATAGCGTTAGGGTGCTAGTAGATTAGTGTTAGGCAGGAGTGATTCTACAAGAACTTACTGTTAGGCAGGAGTGATTCTCCAAGAACCCAAAAGCCCTTGTTAGGGCTACATTAGCGTTTTTCAAAAGTTAAAGTGACACACTCAGTCACATCACAAAATCCTTTTGTGTGCTGTCAGTGTAGGTTAGAAACTAGCCATAGCAATCATCTTCTTTGGTTGCTGTCTGATTTCTTCTGCACGTTTTGTTCTATAAAAAAAAATACACAAAAAACCCCCTCCCAAAATATTTACAGTTTATTTTTCTGTTTTGTCTATATAATAGACTTGAATTTTGAAAATGTTGAACCCGAGGGCTAGGGGTAGAGGACGAGGGCATGGGCGTTCAGTTACTGCAGGGGTCAGAGGCCGTGGTCCTGGGCGGGGTGACACACCACCTGCTGATGAAGGAGCAGGGGAATGCCGCAGATTTACACTCCCTAGCTTCATGTCTCAAGTTACTGGGACTCGTGGAAGAGCACTGTTGAGGCCAGAACAGTGCGAACAGGTGATGTCGTGGATTGCGGACAATGCTTCTAGCCATTTGTCCACCAGTCAGTCTTCCACGCAGTCCACCAATGCTGGGTTGATAGGACGGGTGAACACAGTGCTTATGAGACAGAGGCGAGTCCTATACGAGAACAGGTTGGAAGAGGCAGTGGTGGGGCCAGACGGAGAGGCAGGACAAGAGCTGGTGCATCAGCGCCAAATGTTTCACGCAGTAAGCTTCCGTGTCAAGGGCTAGATTTTCTGAAGTCTGGAGGATCTTTAAAGAAAAAACGGTTGACCAACGGACTGTGGTGTGCAACCTGTGCCACACCAGGATCAGCAGGGGTTCCACCACTACTAGCTTAACCACCACCAGTATGCGCAGGCATATGAATGCTAAACATCCCCCTCAATGGAACCAAGGCCGTTCACCTCTGGCCGGGTCCACCCCTGCTCCTTTCCCTGTGTCATTTGCTGCCTCTGCTAGTCAGCCCCCTGCCCGGGACCCCAGCTCAAACACCTCCTGGCCGAAAACTACACCTTCGCCTCCATGATCCTCCACAGTGTCCACCAATGTCTCCATGTGCAGCGTCCAGCTGTCTATACCCAAGATGCTGGAGCGCAATAGGAAATACATTGGCACCCACCCCCACTCCCAAGCCCTCAACGTCCACATCTCCTAATTACTGAGCCTGGAGATGCTGCCCTATAGGCTAGTAGAGAAAGAGGCCTTTCGCAACCTCATGGCGGTGGCCACCCCTTGGTATTTGGTCCCCAGCCGCCACTACTTTTCCCGATGTGCCATCCCAGGCCTGCACCAGCACGTGTCAGACAACATCATCCGTGCCCTGACCAACGCCGTTTCTGACAAGGTCCACCTAACCACGGACACGTGGACAAGTGCTGCCGGGCAGGGCCTCTATCTATCGCTGACGGCACATTGGGTTAAATTGGTGGTGGCTGGGACTGAGTCTGACCCTGGGGGTCAGATTGCGGGGCCTACCTCGGTCCAGTTCTCTCAGGCCTACTATGCCTCCTCCTCCTCCCACCCCTCCTCCACCTCCTCCTCTGAATTACCATCCGTGGGCATGGCGCCATCAGTCGGTATCTCTAGGCACAGCAGCAGTGCCGTCGCTAAGAGACAGCAGGCGGTGCTCAAACTGCTGAGCCTTGGTGATAAAAGGCCCAAGAGCTATTACAGGGCCTAGCGGCGCAGACCGATCTGTGGCTGGCACCGCTGAACCTGAAGCCAGGCATGGTTGTGTGTGACAACGGCCGTAACTTGGTGGCGGCTCTGCAACTCGGCAGACTGACACATGTGCCATGCCTTGCCCATATGTTAAATCTCATAGTTCAGCTGTTCCTCAAGACATACCCCATTCTGTCTGATTTTCTCACGAAGGTGCGTCGCATCTGTGCGCATTTCAGAAAGTCCAGCACAGATGCTGCCACTCTCAGGGCAGCTCCGCTCCGCCTCCAACTGCCCACTCACCGACTGTTGTGCGACGTGCCCACGAGGTGGAATTCAACATTAACCATGCCAGTGAGGGGAGTGAATTCTTGCGCATTGGGACTCTGGCGCATATGGCAGATTTCATGCTAGGCTGCCTATCCCGTGACCCTTGTGTTCAAAGAATTTATTGCAGCACTGATTAATTGGTATTCGCTCTCCTGGACCCACGGTACAAGCAAAATCTTTACACTCTCATCCCTGTAGAGGAAAGGAGTGTGAGAATGCATGAATACCAGCAGGCCCTGGTGCACAAGCTGAAACAGTATTTCCCTTCTGACAGCGCAAGCGGCAGAGGGCGTACTTCTGCAAAACAAGTAGCGAGGGAGAGTAGGCGAGCAGGCAGCTTGTCCAGCACTGGCAGGGGTACGCTTTACAAGACCTTTGCCAGTTTTATGTCACCCAAGCAAGACACTGTCTCCTGTCCCCAGTCTCAGTAGGGTAGGGCTGATCTTTACAGAAAGATGGTGAGGGAGTACATAGCTGGCCATACCATTGTCCTAAATGATCACACAGCTCCCTACAACTACTGGGTTTCAAAGCTGGACATGTGGCTCGAACTGGCGCTGTATGTCTTGGAGGTTCTTGCCTGCATTACCGCTAGCGTGTTGTCAGAGCGGGTTTTCAGTGCAGCTGGTGGCATCATCACCGATAAGCGTACACGCCTGTCGACTGACAGCGCTGACAGGCTGACGCTTATCAAGATGAATCAAGCCTGGATTTCTCATGATTTCCATTCTCCACCAGGTGAAAGCAGTTCAACCTGAATAATTCTCATGTATGCACTCCTCTTCCTCATTCTCCTCCTTCTCCTCCTCTTTGTACACTAAAGCAGAGGCAACTGGCTATTTTTTGCCAGGGCCAACTGGATATAGCTATAGTACTCTATGTATTTAATTTTTCTGGAAGGCCACCTACCCAGTACTTTGTTTGAAACAATTTTTGGGGGTGCCACATACAGGTACTCTATGTATTTATTTTTTCTGGAGGGCCACCTACCCGCTACTCTGTTTTAAAAACTTTTTGGGAGCGCCACATACAGGTACTCTATGTATTTAATTTTTCTGGAGGGCCATCTACCCCTCCTCTGTTTTAAAAACTTATTTGGACTGACACATACAGGCACTATCCAAATGTAATTGTCTCCATAGCAACCTCCACACGTCGTCTTTATAGCAGCCTCCACACGTCGTCTTTATAGCTGCCTCCACACGTTGTCTCCATTGCTGCCTCCACACGTTGTCCCCATTGCTACCTCCACACGTCATCTCCATAGCTGCCTCCAAAAGTTTTCCACATAGCTGCCTCCAT
>NW_027285757.1:0-26758 GCF_040894005.1 Engystomops pustulosus | reverse complement strand
CTAAGAGAGACTCACTAACTGCATGTAGGAACACCGTTACTTTGTCTCCTAACTCATTTTCCTAACAAGACAACCTCAATGATAAGACGCACACTGTTTTCAATGCATTTCTTGCTAAAAGAGCTAAGATCGTGATTGTCTCTGTTGCTGAATGAGCTAGGACGCTATTCAACTCTAATCTAAGAGAGACTCACTAACTTCATGAAGGAACACCGTTACTTTGTCTCCTAACTCATTTTCCTAACAAGACAACCTCAATGATAAGACGCACACTGTTTTCAATGCATTTCTTGCTAAAAGAGCTAAGATCGTGATTGTCTCTGTTGCTGAATGAGCTAGGACGCTATCCAACTCTAATCTAAGAAAGACTCACTAACTTCATGTAGGAACACCGTTACTTTGTCTCCTAACTCATTTTCCTAACCAGACAACCTCAATGATAAGACGCACACTGTTTTCAATGCATTTCTTGCTAAAAGAGCTAAGATCGTGATTGTCTCTGTTGCTGAATGAGCTAGGACGCTATTCAACTCTAATCTAAGAGAGACTCACTAACTTCATGTAGGAACACCGTTACTTTGTCTCCTAACTCATTTTCCTAACAAGACAACCTCAATGATAGGACGCACACTGTTTTCAATGCATTTCTTGTTAAAGAGCTAAGATCGTGATTGTCTCTGTTGCTGAATGAGCTAGGACGCTATTCAACTCTAATCTAAGAGAGACTCACTAACTTCATGTAGGAACACCGTTACTTTGTCTCCTAACTCATTTTCCTAACCAGACAACCTCAATGATAAGACGCACACTGTTTTCAACGCATTTCTTGGTAAAAGAGCTAAGATCGTGATTGTCTCTGTTGCTGAATGAGCTAGGACGCTATTTAACTCTAATCTAAGAGAGACTCACTAACTTCATGAAGGAACACCGTTACTTTGTCTCCTAACTCATTTTCCTAACCAGACAACCTCAATGATAAGACGCACACTGTTTTCAATGCATTTCTTGCTAAAAGAGCTAAGATCGTGATTGTCTCTGTTGCTGAATGAGCTAGGACGCTATTCAACTCTAATCTAAGAGAGACTCACTAACTTCATGTAGGAACACCGTTACTTTGTCTCCTAACTCATTTTCCTAACAAGACAACCTCAATGATAAGACGCACACTGTTTTCAATGCATTTCTTGCTAAAAGAGCTAAGATCGTGATTGTCTCTGTTGCTGAATGAGCTAGGACGCTATTCAACTCTAATCTAGGAGAGACTCACTAACTTCATGTAGGAACACCGTTACTTTGTCTCCTAACTCATTTTCCTAACAAGACAACCTCAATGATAAGACGCACACTGTTTTCAATGCATTTCTTGCTAAAAGAGCTAAGATTGTGATTGTCTCTGTTGCTGAATGAGCTTGGACGCTATTCAACTCTAATCTAAGAGAGACGCAGTAACTTCATGTAGGAACACCGTTACTTTGTCTCCTAACTCATTTTCCTAACAAAACAACCTCAATGATAAGACGCACACTGTTTTCAATGCATTTCTTGCTAAAAGAGCTAAGATCGTGATTGTCTCTGTTGCTGAATGAGCTAGGACGCTATTCAACTCTAATCTAAGAGAGACTCACTAACTTCATGTAGGAACACCGTTACTTTGTCTCCTAACTCATTTTCCTAACAAGACAACCTCAATGATAAGACGCACACTGTTTTCAATGTATTTCTTGCTAAAAGAGCTAAGATCGTGATTGTCTCTGTTGCTGAATGAGCTAGGACGCTATTCAACTCTAATCTAGGAGAGACTCACTAACTTCATGTAGGAACACCGTTACTTTGTCTCCTAACTCATTTCCCTAACAAGACAACCTCAATGATAAGACGCACACTGTTTTCAATGCATTTCTTGCTAAAAGAGCTAAGATCGTGATTGTCTCTGTTGCTGAATGAGCTAGGACGCTATTCAACTCTAATCTAAGAGAGACTCACTAACTTCATGTAGGAACACCGTTACTTTGTCTCCTAACTCATTTTCCTAACAAGACAACCTCAATGATAAGACGCACACTGTTTTCAATGCATTTCTTGCTAAAAGAGCTAAAATTGTGATTGTCTCTGTTGCTGAATGAGCTAGGACGCTATTCAACTCTAATCTAGGAGAGACTCACTAACTTCATGTAGGAACACCATTACTTTGTCTCCTTATTCATTTTCCTAACAAGACAACCTCAATGATAAGACACACACTGTTTTCAATGCATTTCTTGCTAAAAGAGCTAAGATTGTGATTGTCTCTGTTGCTGAATGAGCTGGGACGCTATTCAACTCTAATCTAGGAGAGACTCACTAACTTCATGTAGGAACACCGTTACTTTGTCTCCTAACTCATTTTCCTAACAAAACAACCTCAATGATAAGACGCACACTGTTTTCAATGCATTTCTTGCTAAAAGAGCTAAGATTGTGATTGTCTCTGTTGCTGAATGAGCTAGGACGCTATTCAACTCTAATCTAGGAGAGACTCACTAACTTCATGTAGGAACACCGTTACTTTGTCTCCTAACTCATTTTCCTAACAAAACAACCGCAATGATAAGACGCACACTGTTTTCAATGCATTTCTTGCTAAAAGAGCTAAGATCGTGATTGTCTCTGTTGCTGAATGAGCTAGGACGCTATTCAACTCTAATCTAAGAGAGACTCACTAACTTCATGTAGGAACACCGTTACTTTGTCTCCTAACTCATTTTCCTAACAAGACAACCTCAATGATAAGACGCACACTGTTTTCAATGTATTTCTTGCTAAAAGAGCTAAGATCGTGATTGTCTCTGTTGCTGAATGAGCTAGGACGCTATTCAACTCTAATCTAGGAGAGACTCACTAACTTCATGTAGGAACACCGTTACTTTGTCTCCTAACTCATTTTCCTAACAAGACAACCTCAATGATAAGACGCACACTGTTTTCAATGCATTTCTTGCTAAAAGAGCTAAGATCGTGATTGTCTCTGTTGCTGAATGAGCTAGGACGCTATTTAACTCTAATCTAAGAGAGACTCACTAACTGCATGTAGGAACACCGTTACTTTGTCTCCTAACTCATTTTCCTAACAAGACAACCTCAATGATAAGACGCACACTGTTTTCAATGCATTTCTTGCTAAAAGAGCTAAGATCGTGATTGTCTCTGTTGCTGAATGAGCTAGGACGCTATTCAACTCTAATCTAAGAAAGACTCACTAACTTCATGTAGGAACACCGTTACTTTGTCTCCTAACTCATTTTCCTAACCAGACAACCTCAATGATAAGACGCACACTGTTTTCAATGCATTTCTTGCTAAAAGAGCTAAGATCGTGATTGTCTCTGTTGCTGAATGAGCTAGGACGCTATTCAACTCTAATCTAAGAGAGACTCACTAACTTCATGTAGGAACACCGTTACTTTGTCTCCTAACTCATTTTCCTAACAAGACAACCTCAATGATAAGACGCACACTGTTTTCAACGCATTTCTTGGTAAAAGAGCTAAGATCGTGATTGTCTCTGTTGCTGAATGAGCTAGGACGCTATTTAACTCTAATCTAAGAGAGACTCACTAACTTCATGAAGGAACACCGTTACTTTGTCTCCTAACTCATTTTCCTAACCAGACAACCTCAATGATAAGACGCACACTGTTTTCAATGCATTTCTTGCTAAAAGAGCTAAGATCGTGATTGTCTCTGTTGCTGAATGAGCTAGGACGCTATTCAACTCTAATCTAAGAGAGACTCACTAACTTCATGTAGGAACACCGTTACTTTGTCTCCTAACTCATTTTCCTAACAAGACAACCTCAATGATAGGACGCACACTGTTTTCAATGCATTTCTTGTTAAAGAGCTAAGATCGTGATTGTCTCTGTTGCTGAATGAGCTAGGACGCTATTCAACTCTAATCTAAGAGAGACTCACTAACTTCATGTAGGAACACCGTTACTTTGTCTCCTAACTCATTTTCCTAACAAGACAACCTCAATGATAAGACGCACACTGTTTTCAATGTATTTCTTGCTAAAAGAGCTAAGATCGTGATTGTCTCTGTTGCTGAATGAGCTAGGACGCTATTCAACTCTAATCTAGGAGAGACTCACTAACTTCATGTAGGAACACCGTTACTTTGTCTCCTAACTCATTTTCCTAACAAGACAACCTCAATGATAAGACGCACACTGTTTTCAATGCATTTCTTGCTAAAAGAGCTAAGATCGTGATTGTCTCTGTTGCTGAATGAGCTAGGACACTATTCAACTCTAATCTAAGAGAGACTCACTAACTGCATGTAGGAACACCGTTACTTTGTCTCCTAACTCATTTTCCTAACAAGACAACCTCAATGATAAGACGCACACTGTTTTCAATGCATTTCTTGCTAAAAGAGCTAAGATCGTGATTGTCTCTGTTGCTGAATGAGCTAGGACGCTATTCAACTCTAATCTAAGAGAGACTCACTAACTTCATGAAGGGACACCGTTACTTTGTCTCCTAACTCATTTTCCTAACAAGACAACCTCAATGATAAGACGCACACTGTTTTCAATGCATTTCTTGCTAAAAGAGCTAAGATCGTGATTGTCTCTGTTGCTGAATGAGCTAGGACGCTATCCAACTCTAATCTAAGAAAGACTCACTAACTTCATGTAGGAACACCGTTACTTTGTCTCCTAACTCATTTTCCTAACCAGACAACCTCAATGATAAGACGCACACTGTTTTCAATGCATTTCTTGCTAAAAGAGCTAAGATCGTGATTGTCTCTGTTGCTGAATGAGCTAGGACGCTATTCAACTCTAATCTAAGAGAGACTCACTAACTTCATGTAGGAACACCGTTACTTTGTCTCCTAACTCATTTTCCTAACAAGACAACCTCAATGATAAGACGCACACTGTTTTCAACGCATTTCTTACTAAAAGAGCTAAGATCGTGATTGTCTCTGTTGCTGAATGAGCTAGGACGCTATTTAACTCTAATCTAAGAGAGACTCACTAACTTCATGAAGGAACACCGTTACTTTGTCTCCTAACTCATTTTCCTAACCAGACAACCTCAATGATAAGACGCACACTGTTTTCAATGCATTTCTTGCTAAAAGAGCTAAGATCGTGATTGTCTCTGTTGCTGAATGAGCTAGGACGCTATTCAACTCTAATCTAAGAGAGACTCACTAACTTCATGTAGGAACACCGTTACTTTGTCTCCTAACTCATTTTCCTAACAAGACAACCTCAATGATAGGACGCACACTGTTTTCAATGCATTTCTTGTTAAAGAGCTAAGATCGTGATTGTCTCTGTTGCTGAATGAGCTAGGACGCTATTCAACTCTAATCTAAGAGAGACTCACTAACTTCATGTAGGAACACCGTTACTTTGTCTCCTAACTCATTTTCCTAACCAGACAACCTCAATGATAAGACGCACACTGTTTTCAACGCATTTCTTGGTAAAAGAGCTAAGATCGTGATTGTCTCTGTTGCTGAATGAGCTAGGACGCTATTTAACTCTAATCTAAGAGAGACTCACTAACTTCATGAAGGAACACCGTTACTTTGTCTCCTAACTCATTTTCCTAACCAGACAACCTCAATGATAAGACGCACACTGTTTTCAATGCATTTCTTGCTAAAAGAGCTAAGATCGTGATTGTCTCTGTTGCTGAATGAGCTAGGACGCTATTCAACTCTAATCTAAGAGAGACTCACTAACTTCATGTAGGAACACCGTTACTTTGTCTCCTAACTCATTTTCCTAACAAGACAACCTCAATGATAAGACGCACACTGTTTTCAATGCATTTCTTGCTAAAAGAGCTAAGATCGTGATTGTCTCTGTTGCTGAATGAGCTAGGACGCTATTCAACTCTAATCTAGGAGAGACTCACTAACTTCATGTAGGAACACCGTTACTTTGTCTCCTAACTCATTTTCCTAACAAGACAACCTCAATGATAAGACGCACACTGTTTTCAATGCATTTCTTGCTAAAAGAGCTAAGATTGTGATTGTCTCTGTTGCTGAATGAGCTTGGACGCTATTCAACTCTAATCTAAGAGAGACGCACTAACTTCATGTAGGAACACCGTTACTTTGTCTCCTAACTCATTTTCCTAACAAAACAACCTCAATGATAAGACGCACACTGTTTTCAATGCATTTCTTGCTAAAAGAGCTAAGATCGTGATTGTCTCTGTTGCTGAATGAGCTAGGACGCTATTCAACTCTAATCTAAGAGAGACTCACTAACTTCATGTAGGAACACCGTTACTTTGTCTCCTAACTCATTTTCCTAACAAGACAACCTCAATGATAAGACGCACACTGTTTTCAATGTATTTCTTGCTAAAAGAGCTAAGATCGTGATTGTCTCTGTTGCTGAATGAGCTAGGACGCTATTCAACTCTAATCTAGGAGAGACTCACTAACTTCATGTAGGAACACCGTTACTTTGTCTCCTAACTCATTTTCCTAACAAGACAACCTCAATGATAAGACGCACACTGTTTTCAATGCATTTCTTGCTAAAAGAGCTAAGATCGTGATTGTCTCTGTTGCTGAATGAGCTAGGACGCTATTCAACTCTAATCTAAGAGAGACTCACTAACTTCATGTAGGAACACCGTTACTTTGTCTCCTAACTCATTTTCCTAACAAGACAACCTCAATGATAAGACGCACACTGTTTTCAATGCATTTCTTGCTAAAAGAGCTAAAATTGTGATTGTCTCTGTTGCTGAATGAGCTAGGACGCTATTCAACTCTAATCTAGGAGAGACTCACTAACTTCATGTAGGAACACCATTACTTTGTCTCCTTATTCATTTTCCTAACAAGACAACCTCAATGATAAGACGCACACTGTTTTCAACGCATTTCTTGCTAAAAGGGCTAAGATCGTGATTGTCTCTGTTGCTGAATGAGCTAGGACGCTATTCAACTCTAATCTAAGAGAGACTCACTAACTTCATGTAGGAACACCGTTACTTTGTCTCCTAACTCATTTTCCTAACAAGACAACCTCAATGATAAGACGCACACTGTTTTCAATGCATTTCTTGCTAAAAGAGCTAAGATCGTGATTGTCTCTGTTGCTGAATGAGCTAGGACGCTATTCAACTCTAATCTAAGAGAGACTCACTAACTTCATGTAGGAACACCGTTACTTTGTCTCCTAACTCATTTTCCTAACAAGACAACCTCAATGATAAGACGCACACTGTTTTCAATGCATTTCTTGCTAAAAGAGCTAAGATCGTGATTGTCTCTGTTGCTGAATGAGCTAGGACGCTATTCAACTCTAATCTAGGAGAGACTCACTAACTTCATGTAGGAACACCGTTACTTTGTCTCCTAACTCATTTTCCTAACAAGACAACCTCAATGATAAGACGCACACTGTTTTCAATGCATTTCTTGCTAAAAGAGCTAAGATCGTGATTGTCTCTGTTGCTGAATGAGCTAGGACGCAATTCAACTCTAATCTAGGAGATACTCACTAACTTCATGTAGGAACACCGTTACTTTGTCTCCGAACTCATTTTCCTAACAAGACAACCTCAATGATAAGACGCAAACTGTTTTCAATGCATTTCTTGCTAAAAGAGCTAAGATCGTGATTGTCTCTGTTGCTGAATGAGCTAGGACGCTATTCAACTCTAATCTAGGAGAGACTCACTAACTTCATGTAGGAACACCGTTACTTTGTCTCCTAACTCATTTTCCTAACAAGACAACCTCAATGATAAGACGCACACTGTTTTCAATGCATTTCTTGCTAAAAGAGCTAAGATCGTGATTGTCTCTGTTGCTGAATGAGCTAGGACGCTATTCAACTCTAATCTAAGAGAGACTCACTAACTTCATGTAGGAACACCGTTACTTTGTCTCCTAACTCATTTTCCTAACAAGACAACCTCAATGATAAGACGCACACTGTTTTCAATGCATTTCTTGTTAAAGAGCTAAGATCGTGATTGTCTCTGTTGCTGAATGAGCTAGGACGCTATTCAACTCTAATCTAAGAGAGACTCAGTAACTTCATGTAGGAACACCGTTACTTTGTCTCCGAACTCATTTTCCTAACCAGACAACCTCAATGATAAGACGCACACTGTTTTCAACGCATTTCTTGGTAAAAGAGCTAAGATCGTGATTGTCTCTGTTGCTGAATGAGCTAGGACGCTATTTAACTCTAATCTAAGAGAGACTCACTAACTTCATGAAGGAACACCGTTACTTTGTCTCCTAACTCATTTTCCTAACAAGACAACCTCAATGATAAGACGCACACTGTTTTCAATGCATTTCTTACTAAAAGAGCTAAGATCGTGATTGTCTCTGTTGCTGAATGAGCTAGGACGCTATTCAACTCTAATCTAAGAGAGACTCACTAACTTCATGTAGGAACACCGTTACTTTGTCTCCTAACTCATTTTCCTAACAAGACAACCTCAATGATAAGACGCACACTGTTTTCAATGCATTTCTTGCTAAAAGAGCTAAGATCGTGATTGTCTCTGTTGCTGAATGAGCTAGGACGCTATTCAACTCTAATCTAAGAGAGACTCACTAACTTCATGTAGGAACACCGTTACTTTGTCTCCTAACTCATTTTCCTAACAAGACAACCTCAATGATAAGACGCACACTGTTTTCAATGCATTTCTTGCTAAAAGAGCTAAGATCGTGATTGTCTCTGTTGCTGAATGAGCTAGGACGCTATTCAACTCTAATCTAGGAGAGACTCACTAACTTCATGTAGGAACACCGTTACTTTGTCTCCTAACTCATTTTCCTAACAAGACAACCTCAATGATAAGACGCACACTGTTTTCAATGCATTTCTTGCTAAAAGAGCTAAGATTGTGATTGTCTCTGTTGCTGAATGAGCTAGGACGCTATTCAACTCTAATCTAGGAGAGACTCACTAACTTCATGTAGGAACACCGTTACTTTGTCTCCTAACTCATTTTCCTAACAAAACAACCTCAATGATAAGACGCACACTGTTTTCAATGCATTTCTTGCTAAAAGAGCTAAGATCGTGATTGTCTCTGTTGCTGAATGAGCTAGGACGCTATTCAACTCTAATCTAAGAGAGACTCACTAACTTCATGTAGGAACACCGTTACTTTGTCTCCTAACTCATTTTCCTAACAAGACAACCTCAATGATAAGACGCACACTGTTTTCAATGTATTTCTTGCTAAAAGAGCTAAGATCGTGATTGTCTCTGTTGCTGAATGAGCTAGGACGCTATTCAACTCTAATCTAGGAGAGACTCACTAACTTCATTTAGGAACACCGTTACTTTGTCTCCTAACTCATTTTCCTAACAAGACAACCTCAATGATAAGACGCACACTGTTTTCAATGCATTTCTTGCTAAAAGAGCTAAGATCGTGATTGTCTCTGTTGCTGAATGAGCTAGGACGCTATTCAACTCTAATCTAAGAGAGACTCACTAACTGCATGTAGGAACACCGTTACTTTGTCTCCTAACTCATTTTCCTAACAAGACAACCTCAATGATAAGACGCACACTGTTTTCAATGCATTTCTTGCTAAAAGAGCTAAGATCGTGATTGTCTCTGTTGCTGAATGAGCTAGGACGCTATCCAACTCTAATCTAAGAAAGACTCGCTAACTTCATGTAGGAACACCGTTACTTTGTCTCCTAACTCATTTTCCTAACCAGACAACCTCAATGATAAGACGCACACTGTTTTCAATGCATTTCTTGCTAAAAGAGCTAAGATCGTGATTGTCTCTGTTGCTGAATGAGCTAGGACGCTATTCAACTCTAATCTAGGAGAGACTCACTTACTTCATGTAGGAACACCGTTACTTTGTCTCCTAACTCATTTTCCTAACAAGACAACCTCAATGATAAGACGCACACTGTTTTCAATGCATTTCTTGCTAAAAGAGCTAAGATCGTTATTGTCTCTGTTGCTGAATGAGCTAGGACGCTATTCAACTCTAATCTAGGAGAGACTCACTAACTTCATGTAGGAACACCGTTACTTTGTCTCCTAACTCATTTTCCTAACAAGACAACCTCAATGATAAGAAGCACACTGTTTTCAACGCATTTCTTGGTAAAAGAGCTAAGATCGTGATTGTCTCTGTTGCTGAATGAGCTAGGACGCTATTCAACTCTAATCTAAGAGAGACTCACTAACTTCATGAAGGAACACCGTTACTTTGTCTCCTAACTCATTTTCCTAACCAGACAACCTCAATGATAAGACGCACACTGTTTTCAATGCATTTCTTGCTAAAAGAGCTAAGATCGTGATTGTCTCTGTTGCTGAATGAGCTAGGACGCTATTCAACTCTAATCTAGGAGAGACTCACTTACTTCATGTAGGAACACCGTTACTTTGTCTCCTAACTCATTTTCCTAACAAGACAACCTCAATGATAAGACGCACACTGTTTTCAATGCATTTCTTGCTAAAAGAGCTAAGATCGTGATTGTCTCTGTTGCTGAATGAGCTAGGACGCTATCCAACTCTAATCTAAGAGAGACTCACTAACTTCATGTAGGAACACCGTTACTTTGTCTCCTAACTCATTTTCCTAACCAGACAACCTCAATGATAAGACGCACACTGTTTTCAATGCATTTCTTGCTAAAAGAGCTAAGATCGTGATTGTCTCTGTTGCTGAATGAGCTAGGACGCTATTCAACTCTAATCTAGGAGAGACTCACTAACTTCATGTAGGAACACCGTTACTTTGTCTCCTAACTCATTTTCCTAACAAGACAACCTCAATGATAAGACGCACACTGTTTTCAATGCATTTCTTGCTAAAAGAGCTAAGATCGTGATTGTCTCTGTTGCTGAATGAGCTAGGACGCTATTCAACTCTAATCTAGGAGAGACTCACTAACTTCATGTAGGAACACCGTTACTTTGTCTCCTAACTCATTTTCCTAACAAGACAACCTCAATGATAAGACACACACTGTTTTCAATGCATTTCTTGCTAAAAGAGCTAAGATCGTGATTGTCTCTGTTGCTGAATAAGCTAGGACGCTATTCAACTCTAATCTAAGAGAGACTCACTAACTTCATGTAGGAACACCGTTACTTTGTCTCCTAACTCATTTTCCTAACAAGACAACCTCAATGATAAGACGCACACTGTTTTCAATGCATTTCTTGCTAAAAGAGCTAAGATTGTGATTGTCTCTGTTGCTGAATGAGCTAGGACGCTATTCAACTCTAATCTAGGAGAGACTCACTAACTTCATGTAGGAACACCATTACTTTGTCTCCTAATTCATTTTCCTAACAAGACAACCTCAATGATAAGACGCACACTGTTTTCAATGCATTTCTTGCTAAAAGAGCTAAGATCGTGATTGTCTCTGTTGCTGAATGAGCTAGGACGCTATTCAACTCTAATCTAAGAGAGACTCACTAACTTCATGTAGGAACATCGTTACTTTGTCTCCTAATTAATTTTCCTAACAAGACAACCTCAATGATAAGACGCATACTGTTTTCAATGCATTTCTTGCTAAAAGGGCTAAGATCGTGATTGTCTCTGTTGCTGAACTAGCTAGGACGCTATTCAACTCTAATCTAGGAGAGACTCACTAACTTCATGTAGGAACACCATTACTTTGTCTCCTAATTCATTTTCCTAACAAGACAACCTCAATGATAAGACGCACACTGTTTTCAATGCATTTCTTGCTAAAAGAGCTAAGATCGTGATTGTCTCTGTTGCTGAATGAGCTAGGACGCTATTCAACTCTAATCTAAGAGAGACTCACTAACTTCATGTAGGAACATCGTTACTTTGTCTCCTAATTAATTTTCCTAACAAGACAACCTCAATGATAAGACGCATACTGTTTTCAATGCATTTCTTGCTAAAAGGGCTAAGATCGTGATTGTCTCTGTTGCTGAACTAGCTAGGACGCTATTCAACTCTAATCTAGGAGAGACTCACTAACTTCATGTAGGAACACCGTTACTTTGTCTCCTAACTCATTTTCCTAACAAGACAACCTCAATGATAAGACGCACACTGTTTTCAATGCATTTCTTGCTAAAAGAGCTAAGATCGTGATTGTCTCTGTTGCTGAATGAGCTAGGACGCTATTCAACTCTAATCTAGGAGAGACTCACTAACTTCATGTAGGAACACCATTACTTTGTCTCCTAATTCATTTTCCTAACAAGACAACCTCAATGATAAGACGCACACTGTTTTCAATGCATTTCTTGCTAAAAGAGCTAAGATCGTGATTGTCTCTGTTGCTGAATGAGCTAGGACGCTATTCAACTCTAATCTAGGAGAGACTCACTAACTTCATGTAGGAACACCGTTACTTTGTCTCCTAACTCATTTTCCTAACAAGACAACCTCAATAATAAGACGCACACTGTTTTAAATGCATTTCTTGCTAAAAGAGCTAAGATCGTGATTGTCTCTGTTGCTGAATGATCTAGGACGCTATTCAACTCTAATCTAAGAGAGACTCACTAACGTCATGTAGGAACACCGTTATATTGTCTCCTAACAAGACAACCTCAATGATAAGACGCACACTGTTTTCAATGCATTTCTTGCTAAAAGAGCTAAGATCGTGATTGTCTCTGTTGCTGAATGAGCTAGGACGCTATTCAACTCTAATCTAAGAGAGACTCACTAACTTCATGTAGGAACACCGTTACTTTGTCTCCTAACTCATTTTCCTAACAAGACAACCTCAATGATAAGAAGCACACTGTTTTCAATGCATTTCTTGCTAAAAGGGCTAAGATCGTGATTGTCTCTGTTGCTGAGCTAGCTAGGACGCTATTCAACTCTAATCTAAGAGAGACTCACTAACTTCATGTAGGAACACCGTTACTTTGTCTCCTAACTCATTTTCCTAACAAGACAATCTCAATGATAAGACGCACACTGTTTTCAATGCATTTCTTGCTAAAACAGCTAAGATGGTGATTGTCTCTGTTGCTGAATGAGCTAGGTTGCTATCCAACTCTAATCTAAGAGAGACTCACTAACTTCATGTAGGAACACCGCTCCTTTGTCTCCTAACTCATTTTCCTAACAAGACAACCTCAATGATAAGCCGCACACTGTTTTCAATGCATTTCTTGCTAAAAGAGCTAAGATCGTGATTGTCTCTGTTGCTGAATGAGCTAGGACGCTATTCAACTCTAATCTAAGAGAGACTCACTAACTTCATGTAGGAAAACCGTTACTTTGTCTCCTAACTCATTTTCCTAACAAGACAACCTCAATGATAAGACGCACACTGTTATCAATGCATTTCTTGCTAAAAGAGCTAAGATCGTGATTGTCTCTGTTGCTGAATGAGCTAGGACGCTATTCAACTCTAATCTAGGAGAGACTCACTAACTTCATGTAGGAACACCATTACTTTGTCTCCTAATTCATTTTCCTAACAAGACAACCTCAATGATAAGACGCATACTGTTTTCAATGCATTTCTTGCTAAAAGGGCTAAGATCGTGATTGTCTCTGTTGCTGAACTAGCTAGGACGCTATTCAACTCTAGTCTGAGAGAGACTCACTAACTTCATGTAGGAACACCGTTACTTTGTCTCCTAACTTATTTTCCTAACAAGACAACCTCAATGATAAGACGCACACTGTTTTCAATGCATTTCTTGCTAAAAGAGCTAAGATCGTGATTGTCTCTGTTGCTGAATGAGCTAGGACGCTATTCATCTCTAATCTAGGAGAGACTCACTAACTTCATGTAGGAACACCGTTACTTTGTCTCCTAACTCATTTTCCTAACAAAACAACCTCAATGATAAGACGCACACATTTTTCAATGCATTTCTTGCTAAAAGAGCTAAGATCGTGATTGTCTCTGTTGCTGAATGAGCTAGGACGCTATTCAACTCTAATCTAAGAGAGACTCACTAACTTCATGTAGGAACACCGTTACTTTGTCTCCTAACTCATTTTCCTAACAAGACAACCTCAATGATAAGACGCACACTGTTTTCAATGCATTTCTTGCTAAAAGAGCTAAGATTGTGATTGTCTCTGTTGCTGAATGAGCTAGGACGCTATTCAACTCTAATCTAGGAGAGACTCACTAACTTCATGTAGGAACACCATTACTTTGTCTCCTAATTCATTTTCCTAACAAGACAACCTCAATGATAAGACGCACACTGTTTTCAATGCATTTCTTGCTAAAAGAGCTAAGATCGTGATTGTCTCTGTTGCTGAATGAGCTAGGACGCTATTCAACTCTAATCTAAGTGAGACTCACTAACTTCATGTAGGAACATCGTTACTTTGTCTCCTAATTAATTTTCCTAACAAGACAACCTCAATGATAAGATGCATACTGTTTTCAATGCATTTCTTGCTAAAAGGGCTAAGATCGTGATTGTCTCTGTTGCTGAACTAGCTAGGACGCTATTCAACTCTAATCTAGGAGAGACTCACTAACTTCATGTAGGAACACCGTTACTTTGTCTCCTAACTCATTTTCCTAACAAGACAACCTCAATGATAAGACGCACACTGTTTTCAATGCATTTCTTGCTAAAAGAGCTAAGATCGTGATTGTCTCTGTTGCTGAATGAGCTAGGACGCTATTCAACTCTAATCTAAGAGAGACTCACTAACTTCATGTAGGATTAACGTTACTTTGTCTCCTAACTCATTTTCCCAACAAGACATCCTCAATGATAAGACGCACACTGTTTTCAATGCATTTCTTGCTAAAAGAGCTAAGATCGTGATTGTCTCTGTTGCTGAATGAGCTAGGACGCTATTCAACTCTAATCTAAGAGAGACTCACTAACTTCATGTAGGAACACCGTTACTTTGTCTCCTAACTCATTTTCCTAACAAGACAACCTCAATGATAAGACGCACACTGTTTTCAATGCATTTCTTGCTAAAAGAGCTAAGATCGTGATTGTCTCTGTTGCTGAATGAGCTAGGACGCTATTCAACTCTAATCTAGGAGAGACTCACTAACTTCATGTAGGAACACCATTACTTTGTCTCCTAATTCATTTTCCTAACAAGACAACCTCAATGATAAGACGCATACTGTTTTCAATGCATTTCTTGCTAAAAGGGCTAAGATCGTGATTGTCTCTGTTGCTGAACTAGCTAGGACGCTATTCAACTCTAATCTGAGAGAGACTCACTAACTTCATGTAGGAACACCGTTACTTTGTCTCCTAACTCATTTTCCTAACAAGACAAACTCAATGATAAGACGCACACTGTTTTCAATGCATTTCTTGCTAAAAGAGCTAAGATCGTGATTGTCTCTGTTGCTGAATGAGCTAGGACGCTATTCAACTCTAATCTAAGAGAGACTCACTAACTTCATGTAGGAACACCGTTACATTGTCTCCTAACTCATTTTCCTAACAAGACAACCTCAATGATAAGACGCACACTGTTTTCAATGCATTTCTTGCTAAAAGAGCTAAGATCGTGATTGTCTCTGTTGCTGAATGAGCTAGGACGCTATTCAACTCTAATCTGAGAGAGACTCACTAACTTCATGTAGGAACACCGTTACTTTGTCTCCTAACTCATTTTCCTAACAAGACAACCTCAATGATAAGACGCACACTGTTTTCAATGCATTTCTTGCTAAAAGAGCTAAGATCGTGATTGTCTCTGTTGCTGAATGATCTAGGACGCTATTCAACTCTAATCTAAGAGAGACTCACTAACTTCATGTAGGAACACCGTTACTTTGTCTCCTAACTCATTTTCCTAACAAGACAACCTCAATGATAAGACGCACACTGTTTTCAATGCATTTCTTGCTAAAAGAGGTAAGATCGTGATTGTCTCTGTTACTGAATGAGCTAGGACGCTATTCAACTCTAATCTAAGAGAGACTCACTAACGTCATGTAGGAACACCGTTACTTTGTCTCCTAACAAGACAACCTCAATGATAAGACGCACACTGTTTTCAATGCATTTCTTGCTAAAAGAGCTAAGATCGTGATTGTCTCTGTTGCTGAATGAGCTAGGACGCTATTCAACTCTAATCTAAGAGAGACTCACTAACTTCATGTAGGAACACCGTTACTTTGTCTCCTAACTCATTTTCCTAACAAGACAACCTCAATGATAAGAAGCACACTGTTTTCAATGCATTTCTTGCTAAAAGGGCTAAGATCGTGATTGTCTCTGTTGCTGAGCTAGCTAGGACGCTATTCAACTCTAATCTAAGAGAGACTCACTAACTTCATGTAGGAACACCGTTACTTTGTCTCCTAACTCATTTTCCTAACAAGACAACCTCAATGATAAGACGCACACTGTTTTCAATGCATTTCTTGCTAAAACAGCTAAGATGGTGATTGTCTCTGTTGCTGAATGAGCTAGGTTGCTATCCAACTCTAATCTAAGAGAGACTCACTAACTTCATGTAGGAACACCGTTACTTTGTCTCCTAACTCATTTTCCTAACAAGACAACCTCAATGATAAGCCGCACACTGTTTTCAATGCATTTCTTGCTAAAAGAGCTAAGATCGTGATTGTCTCTGTTGCTGAATGAGCTAGGACGCTATTCAACTCTAATCTAAGAGAGACTCACTAACTTCATGTAGGAAAACCGTTACTTTGTCTCCTAACTCATTTTCCTAACAAGACAACCTCAATGATAAGACGCACACTGTTATCAATGCATTTCTTGCTAAAAGAGCTAAGATCGTGATTGTCTCTGTTGCTGAATGAGCTAGGACGCTATTCAACTCTAATCTAGGAGAGACTCACTAACTTCATGTAGGAACACCATTACTTTGTCTCCTAATTCATTTTCCTAACAAGACAACCTCAATGATAAGACGCATACTGTTTTCAATGCATTTCTTGCTAAAAGGGCTAAGATCGTGATTGTCTCTGTTGCTGAACTAGCTAGGACGCTATTCAACTCTAGTCTGAGAGAGACTCACTAACTTCATGTAGGAACACCGTTACTTTGTCTCCTAACTCATTTTCCTAACAAGACAACCTCAATGATAAGACGCACACTGTTTTCAATGCATTTCTTGCTAAAAGAGCTAAGATCGTGATTGTCTCTGTTGCTGAATGAGCTAGGACGCTATTCATCTCTAATCTAGGAGAGACTCACTAACTTCATGTAGGAACACCGTTACTTTGTCTCCTAACTCATTTTCCTAACAAAACAACCTCAATGATAAGACGCACACATTTTTCAATGCATTTCTTGCTAAAAGAGCTAAGATCGTGATTGTCTCTGTTGCTGAATGAGCTAGGACGCTATTCAACTCTAATCTAAGAGAGACTCACTAACTTCATGTAGGAACACCGTTACTTTGTCTCCTAACTCATTTTCCTAACAAGACAACCTCAATGATAAGACGCACACTGTTTTCAATGCATTTCTTGCTAAAAGAGCTAAGATTGTGATTGTCTCTGTTGCTGAATGAGCTAGGACGCTATTCAACTCTAATCTAGGAGAGACTCACTAACTTCATGTAGGAACACCATTACTTTGTCTCCTAATTCATTTTCCTAACAAGACAACCTCAATGATAAGACGCACACTGTTTTCAATGCATTTCTTGCTAAAAGAGCTAAGATCGTGATTGTCTCTGTTGCTGAATGAGCTAGGACGCTATTCAACTCTAATCTAAGTGAGACTCACTAACTTCATGTAGGAACATCGTTACTTTGTCTCCTAATTAATTTTCCTAACAAGACAACCTCAATGATAAGATGCATACTGTTTTCAATGCATTTCTTGCTAAAAGGGCTAAGATCGTGATTGTCTCTGTTGCTGAACTAGCTAGGACGCTATTCAACTCTAATCTAGGAGAGACTCACTAACTTCATGTAGGAACACCGTTACTTTGTCTCCTAACTCATTTTCCTAACAAGACAACCTCAATGATAAGACGCACACTGTTTTCAATGCATTTCTTGCTAAAAGAGCTAAGATCGTGATTGTCTCTGTTGCTGAATGAGCTAGGACGCTATTCAACTCTAATCTAAGAGAGACTCACTAACTTCATGTAGGATTAACGTTACTTTGTCTCCTAACTCATTTTCCCAACAAGACATCCTCAATGATAAGACGCACACTGTTTTCAATGCATTTCTTGCTAAAAGAGCTAAGATCGTGATTGTCTCTGTTGCTGAATGAGCTAGGACGCTATTCAACTCTAATCTAAGAGAGACTCACTAACTTCATGTAGGAACACCGTTACTTTGTCTCCTAACTCATTTTCCTAACAAGACAACCTCAATGATAAGACGCACACGGTTTTCAATGCATTTCTTGCTAAAAGAGCTAAGATCGTGATTGTCTCTGTTGCTGAATGAGCTAGGACGCTATTCAACTCTAATCTAGGAGAGACTCACTAACTTCATGTAGGAACACCATTACTTTGTCTCCTAATTCATTTTCCTAACAAGACAACCTCAATGATAAGACGCATACTGTTTTCAATGCATTTCTTGCTAAAAGGGCTAAGATCGTGATTGTCTCTGTTGCTGAACTAGCTAGGACGCTATTCAACTCTAATCTGAGAGAGACTCACTAACTTCATGTAGGAACACCGTTACTTTGTCTCCTAACTCATTTTCCTAACAAGACAACCTCAATGATAAGACGCACACTGTTTTCAATGCATTTCTTGCTAAAAGAGCTAAGATCGTGATTGTCTCTGTTGCTGAATGAGCTAGGACGCTATTCAACTCTAATCTAAGAGAGACTCACTAACTTCATGTAGGAACACCGTTACTTTGTCTCCTAACTCATTTTCCTAACAAGACAACCTCAATGATAAGACGCACACTGTTTTCAATGCATTTCTTGCTAAAAGAGCTAAGATCGTGATTGTCTCTGTTGCTGAATGAGCTAGGACGCTATTCAACTCTAATCTGAGAGAGACTCACTAACTTCATGTAGGAACACCGTTACTTTGTCTCCTAACTCATTTTCCTAACAAGACAACCTCAATGATAAGACGCACACTGTTTTCAATGCATTTCTTGCTAAAAGAGCTAAGATCGTGATTGTCTCTGTTGCTGAATGATCTAGGACGCTATTCAACTCTAATCTAAGAGAGACTCACTAACTTCATGTAGGAACACCGTTACTTTGTCTCCTAACTCATTTTCCTAACAAGACAACCTCAATGATAAGACGCACACTGTTTTCAATGCATTTCTTGCTAAAAGAGGTAAGATCGTGATTGTCTCTGTTACTGAATGAGCTAGGACGCTATTCAACTCTAATCTAAGAGAGACTCACTAACGTCATGTAGGAACACCGTTACTTTGTCTCCTAACAAGACAACCTCAATGATAAGACGCACACTGTTTTCAATGCATTTCTTGCTAAAAGAGCTAAGATCGTGATTGTCTCTGTTGCTGAATGAGCTAGGACGCTATTCAGCTCTAATCTAGGAGAGACTCACTAACTTCATGTAGGAACACCGTTACTTTGTCTCCTAACTCATTTTCCTAACAAGACAACCTCAATGATAAGAAGCACAAGCAGAATTGTAAGAGAACTCAGCCCAAGGTAGAAGGTCAGTCCAATTGTCTTGACGGGCTGAGACGAAGTGGCGCAAGTAGCAGCCCAAAGTCTGGTTCACCCTCTCTACTTGACCATTTGACTGAGGGTGGTAAGCAGAAGAAAAGTCAAGGATGACCTGCAGTTGGTTACATAAAGAACGCCAGAATTTAGAGACAAACTGGACTCCTTGATCGGACACAATGTGAAGCGGAAGGCCATGCAGACGGAAGATATGTTTGAAAAACAAACTGGCAAGCTGTGGTGAAGACGGAAGACCTGGAAGGGGAACAAAATGGGACATTTTGGAAAACCGGTCCGTCACCACCCAGATGACAGTATTGCCCGAGGAGACAGGCAGATCAGTAACAAAGTCCATTGCCACGTGAGACCACGTGCGACTGGGTATCGGCAACGGGAGTAACAGTCCAGCCGGTTTGAGACGAGAGGCTTTATTGCGGGCACAGGAGGAGCAGGATCCCACAAACTCCCGAACATCTTTGACCAGGTCTGGCCACCAGTAGTAGCGGGAGATGAGGGCCAAGGAGCGTTGCACCCCAGGGTGCCCAGCCAGACGAGAAGAATGTCCCCAAGACAGAATCCTCTTCCTGAGAGCAGGTCTAACATACGTCTTGCCAGGAGGCAGCTGCCGAAGGTCCACCGGAGCTGCAACAACAAGCTGATCAGGAGAAATTATGTGCCGAGGAACTGGTTCATCTCCAACAACATCTGACGAACGGGACAAAGCATCAGCCTTGACATTCTTGTCATTCAAAAATGAATCAGTAAGTCAAAGCGGGAGAAGAACAAAGACCACCGGGCTTGCCTGGGATTCAGGCGCTGGGCTGTCTGGAGGTACAGAAGATTCTTGTGGTCAGTGTACACACAAGCAGGATGGAGAGCTCCCTCCAGAAGATATCGCCATTCTTCAAGAGCAAGTTTGATGGCTAATAGTTCTCTGTCTCCAATGGAATAATTTCTCTCAGCTGGGGAAAAAGTCTTGGAAAAGAAACCGCAAGTCAAAGTTCGGCCCTTGGGCCCTTTCTGAGTGAGCACCGCTCCAGCTCCTATGGAGGATGCATCCACCTCCAGAAGAAAGGGTTTGTCCGTATCTGGCCTAGAGAGTACGGGAGCCGAGGAGAAAGCAGACTTTAACTTGGAGAAGGCCATTTCAGCAGCTGGAGACCAGGCACGTGGATTGGCACCCTTCTTGGTGAGAGCCACGATGGGGGACACCAGAGTGGAGAAATGGGGAATAAACTGACGGTAATAGTTCGCAAACCCCAGGAACCTCTGTATGGCTCGGAGACCCTCTGGACGTGGCCACTGAAGAACTGCAGACAGCTTCGCGGGGTCCATCTGGAGGCCTCTGTTGGAAATTATGTAACCAAGGAAGGGAAGGCAGTGCTGGTGAAACAGGCATTTTTCTAACTTGGCATAGAGGTGATTGGCACGAAGTCGACCTAGAACTTGTCGTACGTGTGCCTGGTGGGACTCAAGGTCTGGAGAGTACACAAAGATGTCATCGAGGTAGACCACGACACAAGTATAAAGAAGGTCCCGAAAAATGTCGTTCACAAACTCCTGAAAAACAGCAGGGGCATTACACAGTCCAAAGGGCATCACTAGGTACTCAAAGTGCCCATCACGGGTGTTAAACGCCGTCTTCCACTCATCACCTTAGCGGATCCGGATGAGATTGTAAGCACCACGGAGATCCAGCTTGGAGAACACCTTGGAACCAGGTAGGCGATCAAAGAGTTCTGTAATCAATGGCAGGGGGTAACGGTTTTTTACCGTGATCTTATTCAGCCCACGATAGTCTATACAGGGACGTAGGGAGCCGTCCTTCTTGGAAACGAAGAAGAAACCTGCGCCAGCCGGAGAGGAGGACTTGCGTATAAAACCCCTCTGCAGATTCTCCTTGATGTAGTCGGACATGGCTAGAGACTCAGGTACAGAAAGAGGATAGACACGACCTCTGGGAGGAGTGGCGCCAGGAAGAAGATCCACAGGGCAATCATAGGGACGATGTGGTGGTAGAATCTCCGCCTGCTTCTTGGAGAAAACGTCCGAAAAGTCCCGAAAACAAGCTGGCAGACCCTCCAGAGACTTGGGAGCCAGAGTCGAAGTCCTCACAGGTAGCGGACGGGGAATCTGCATACAACGTGAAGCACAGTTCGGTCCCCAACGGAGGATATGCCCGGAGGACCAGTCCAGTACAGGGGCATGAAGCTGCAACCAGGAGAGACCCAGCAGTAGAGCAGATGTGCTCTGGGGCAGCACAAAAAACGAAAGTCTCTCTTGATGTAGGGCACCAACTTGCAGAAGCAGGGGCTCCGTGCGAAACCAGATGGGCACGGAGAGAATCTGACCATTGACCGAGGCAATAGACCAAGGCTGCATCCACGAAGTTCGCTGTAGAGCCCGAGTCCAGGAAGGCAGTAACCTGGATCTGGGTACCGGTGCCAACGCTGAGGAGCACGGGAAGAGTCAGACGTGGAAAAGCTGTACTTACACTTAGGGACGCTTCTCCCAAGAAGCCTAGGTGCTGGAGTTTCCCGGACGTTGAGGACGGACAGGACAGGAACCGATGAAATGCTCTGGGCTGGCACAGTACAGACAGAGGTTCTCCTGTCGGCGTCTTGAACGCTCTCGTAGAGTGAGCCGGGTTCGGTCAACCTGCATGGGTTCCTCAGCAGAAGATTCAGGCGGGCCCTGGAGCGGCCTTTGGAAGACTGGCGCCAGGCGAGGAATGCGTCTAACACGGCCTTGGGGATACTCGGAGCGTAGTTCCTCAGCTCGCTCCTTAAACCGAACATCAATTCGAGTGGCCAAGGTGATGAGGTCACTCAGAGTAGAAGGAAGATCCCGAGCTGCCAGTGCGTCCTTGACCTGCGCAGAGAGCCCTTTCTTAAATGTAGCGATGAGGGCTGCATCGTTCCACGCAAGTTCAGAAGCCAGGGTGCGGAATTGAACTGCGTACTCTCCCACCGATGAGTTGCCCTGACGCAAGTTCAACAATGCAGACTCCGCAGAGGAGGCTTGTGCTGGTTCCTCGAAGACTGACCGGAACTCTGACAGAAACGCAGTGAGGTTAGACACAACCGGGTCATCTCTGTCCCAAAGCGGAGTAGCCCAGGCCAGGGCTTTCCCAGAAAGAAGGCTGAGGACAAATGCCACCTTGGACCGCTCTGTGGCAAATTGCGACGGCATCAGTTCTATGTGCAAGGAGCACTGGGTTATGAAGCCCCTGCACATCTTTGGATCTCCATCATACTTGCCGGGCAAAGAGAGGCGTAGCCTGGGTTCAGCAGCAGGAAGATAAGCCAGGGCAGCAGGGGTCGCAGCGGCCGCTTCAGGAGACTGTTGCTGATGTTGGGTAGCAAGTAGTTGTTGGAGCATGGCGGTGACTTGCTCTAGCTGATTCCGCTGTGCTGCAATCTGCCGGGACTGGTGGATCACGATGGTGGCGAGATCAGGCTGACTGGGAGAAGGAGCCTCGGCGGGATCCATGGCCGGATCTTACTGTTAGGATCAGTGGATCCTCTGGACCACCGCGGGAGATGTAACTAGCCAACACCCGGAACCGGAGCCTAGCGGCACCTGGTTTTCACCAGAGCCCGCCGCAAAGCGGGTTGGACTTGCTGCGGCAGGATACCACTAGGTCGTTCCCAGGTGTGACTAGCCCACGGTGGCAGCCGAGGTCGAGGTACCTTAGCGGATGACAAACTCGTAGTCGGGTCCAGGCACAGGGTCAGGGCAGGCGGCAGAGATGCAACGTCAGGTTCAAGTCCGGGGTCAGCAACAGGAGGTCCAGGCAGGAGGGAACGGGAACACAGGCACACAGCAACAGGGAGGAACACAGGTAACACGGCAACACAGGACTCAGGAACGGGAGCACACAGGAATACACTGGAACGCAGGAATACAGGAATACGCAGGAACACAGCAATACTCGCTAGGAAGCTTTCTCTAAGGCTAAGAGGCACAAAGATCCGGCAGGGAATGATGGGAAACAAAGGGTTATATACAAAACAGGAAATGACCAATACTAATCACCTGTGCGCTGGCCCTTTAAATCTTGAGACAGTGCCGCGCGCGCGCCCTAGGGAGCGGGGCCGCGCGCGAGACCCAGTCCGGACGGGAGCGGGAGCCAGGAGAGGTGAGTGCACCGGAGCGGGACTGGGGCAGCGGAAGACTGGCGCCAGGCGAGGAATGCGTCTAACACGGCCTTGGGGATACTCGGAGCGTAGTTCCTCAGCTCGCTCCTTAAACCGAACATCAATTCGAGTGGCCAAGGTGATGAGGTCACTCAGAGTAGAAGGAAGATCCCGAGCTGCCAGTGCGTCCTTGACCTGCGCAGAGAGCCCTTTCTTAAATGTAGCGATGAGGGCTGCATCGTTCCACGCAAGTTCAGAAGCCAGGGTGCGGAATTGAACTGCGTACTCTCCCACCGATGAGTTGCCCTGACGCAAGTTCAACAATGCAGACTCCGCAGAGGAGGCTTGTGCTGGTTCCTCGAAGACTGACCGGAACTCTGACAGAAACGCAGTGAGGTTAGACACAACCGGGTCATCTCTGTCCCAAAGCGGAGTAGCCCAGGCCAGGGCTTTCCCGGAAAGAAGGCTGAGGACAAATGCCACCTTGGACCGCTCTGTGGCAAATTGCGACGGCATCAGTTCTATGTGCAAGGAGCACTGGGTTATGAAGCCCCTGCACATCTTTGGATCTCCATCATACTTGCCGGGCAAAGAGAGGCATAGCCTGGGTTCAGCAGCAGGAAGATAAGCCAGGGCAGCAGGGGTCGCAGCGGCCGCTTCAGGAGACTGTTGCTGATGTTGGGTAGCAAGTAGTTGTTGGAGCATGGCGGTGACTTGCTCTAGCTGATTCCGCTGTGCTGCAATCTGCCGGGACTGGTGGATCACGATGGTGGCGAGATCAGGCTGACTGGGAGAAGGAGCCTCGGCGGGATCCATGGCCGGATCTTACTGTTAGGATCAGTGGATCCTCTGGACCACCGCGGGAGATGTAACTAGCCAACACCCGGAACCGGAGCTTAGCGGCACCTGGTTTTCACCAGAGCCCGCCGCAAAGCAGGTTGGACTTGCTGCGGCAGGATACCACTAGGTCGTTCCCAGGTGTGACTAGCCCACGGTGGCAGCCGAGGTCTAGGTACCTTAGCAGATGACAAACTCGTAGTCGGGTCCAGGCACAGGGTCAGGGCAGGCGGCAGAGATGCAACGTCAGGTTCAAGTCCGGGGTCAGCAACAGGAGGTCCAGGCAGGAGGGAATGGGAACACAGGCACACAGCAACAGGGAGGAACACAGGTAACACGGCAACACAGGACTCAGGAACGGGAGCACACAGGAATACACTGGAACGCAGGAATACAGGAATACGCAGGAACACAGCAATACTCGCTAGGAAGCTTTCTCTAAGGCTAAGAGGCACAAAGATCCGGCAGGGAATGATGGGAAACAAAGGGTTATATACAAAACAGGAAATGACCAACACTAATCACCTGTGCGCTGGCCCTTTAAATCTTGAGACAGTGCCGCGCGCGTGCCCTAGGGAGCGGGGCCGCGCGCGAGAACCAGTCCGGACGGGAGCGGGAGCCAGGAGAGGTGAGTGCACCGGAGCGGGACTGGGGCAGTGGAGGGAGGCACGGGTGCACCCGCGATCCGCGATGTGGATCGCGGGGGTGCCCGCATCGGAGGCACGGGTGCACCCGCGATCCGTGGTATGGATCGCGGGGGTGCCGTGACAGGAATGTTAAGTATTGTAGTGTTGATGAATGAATGCAGGTGAATGGTGACTCCCCTCACTTATAGGTGACCGCTAGGTTGAAGAGGACAACATATATGGACTTTAATAATATGATATGTGTCATTAAGACACAAAGGGGCGTATGTTATATATGAATATTAAAGTCAAAACTGAGATTTATATAATATGGACACTCATATAGCTTGCCAGCAGATGGACATTGCCTGAAGCCTTGGAGTGGTGTCATAAAAGACTTGGTGATTGATCATGGGTCACCTATGTGCCCTTTCTCAAGGAATATCCTGTGCAATCTCCACAGGAAGGGTTTATCCATTAACTTGGGACATAGATCAAAGGCATCAATTTCCTGGTGCTCAGGAGAGCTGTGTTGTTGCAGGCCCAATTCTATTAACTCTGGAGGGCAATAAACAAACATCTGGTGTGAAAAGGTGATACAAGGACACTTTCCCCGGGGCAGCCTTATTGTGTCAGGTGGGCAATAAATATCATCCCTGGGAGGTCACCCAAGCCATTTGGGACAAAGGCCTGAGGAAAAGATTCCAATTCCAAGTACGAGAGCGCCATCCTGAGGAAGGAGTAAATGACAACACCAAGGAGGTCAATATCCTATTACCGGAAGCTGATTGGCGACAAGTCATCATGAAGGCCGGAAGATATCCGAGTAGGGGTGGAGTCATGGGCGTCTGTGGGTGTGATTGTGATAACAGTTGAGCTATATATGTATAGTCAAGGAGTAGTCTAAAACTAACCTACTAATGATGGACTAATTATATAGTCTTGTGTCTGTTAGTCATGTAGTCTTGAGTCTGTAGGCAGATACTGTGTGTATCTGTAAATCCCAGAATAGGACATTGAGGAGGCTTTTTTATATTGTATTATTTTCTTTTTGTACTTTGTCATCTTTTATACCTTTTTAATTAAATAAGCCTTTCTCCAAATTTGGACTCTGCATTTGCAAGGAACAATTCTTAGTTAGAGCAGGTAGAAGGAAAAACCCACATTTTTACATCCTCCCTTCTAAGAAATTTTTAAAGGGGTATTCCCACGAAGACAAGTTCTTATATGTACTCAGGATAATAAAATAACACATTCTCTAATTGACTGTTATTAACAAAAATACTGCATTTCACAGATATAACTCCAACCTGTCTCTGTCAGTCCTGGTGTCAGGCCTGTTGTCAGTCCTGGGCAATTTCAGTTGCCCCTAGACACAACCCTGTAATTTCTGACCGGGCTTCGGGCCGCTATATTGGAGTCCTGTGTGACAGCCATGAATTTCTGTGTGTTTCTGCTTTGAACCTTTAGCCACACCCCTGCAGTACAGAACAGAGTTCACAGACACTCATTACTCCCTGTCAGCAAACACATCATCAGCAGAGAGAAGCT